>NC_140998.1:99314877-99446821 GCF_052327205.1 Somniosus microcephalus | reverse complement strand
GGGGGGGGAAGTGGGGGGAGGGGGGGGGGAAGTGGGGGAGGGGGGGGGGAAGTGGGGGAGGGGGGGGGGGGAAGTGGGGGGGGGGGGGGGAAGTGGGGGAGGGGGGGGGGGAAGTGGGGGAGGGGGGGGGGGGGGAAGTGGGGGAGGGGGGGGAAGTGGGGAGAGGGGAGGGGGGAAGTGGGGGGAGAGGGGAGGGGGGGGAAGTGGGGGAGAGGGGAGGGGGGGGAAGTGGGGGGGGGAGGGGGGAAGTGGGGAGGGGGGAGGGGGGAAGTGGGGGAGGGGGGAGAGGGGGGGGAGGGGGGAGAGGGGGGGAAGTGGGGAGAGGGGGGGAAGTGGGGGAGGGGGGAGAGGGGGGGAAGTGGGGGAGGGGGGAGAGGGGGGAAGTGGGGAGAGGGGGGGGGAGAGGGGGGAAGTGGGGGGAAGAGGGGGGGGAAGTGGGTGAGAGGGGGGGAAGTGGGGGAGGGGGGGAGTGGGGGACGTGGGGGAGAGGGGGGGAAGTGAGGGAGGGGGGGGAAGTGGGGAGTGGGGGAGAGGGGGGGGGAAGTGGGGGGAGGGGGGAGAGGGGGGGCGGGGAAGTGGGGGAGGGGGGAGAGGGGGGGGGAAGTGGGGGAGGGGGGAGAGGGGGGGGGGAGTGGGGGAGGGGGGAGAGGGGGGGGGAAGTGGGGAGGGGGAGAGGGGGGGGAAGTGGGAGGGAGAGGGGGGGGGAAGTGGGGGAGGGGGAGTGGGGAGGGGGGAAGTGGGGGAGGGGGGAGAGGGGGGGAGAGGGGGGGAGAGGGGGGGGAAGTGGGGGAGGGGGGAGAGGGGGGGGAAGTGGGGGAGGGGGGAGAGGGGGGGGAAGTGGGGGAGGGGGGAGAGGGGGGAAGTGGGGAGAGAGGGGGGGGAAGTGGGGAGAGGGGGGGAAGTGGGGAGAGAGGGGGGGAAGTGGGGGAGAGGGGGGGGGAAGTGGAGGGAGAGGGGGGGGAAGGGGGAGAGGGGGGGGGAAGGGGGAGGGGAGAGGAGGGGGGAGAGGGGGGGAAGAGGGGGGGAGAGGGGGGGAGAGGGGGGGGGAAGAGAGGGGGGGGGGGGAAGGGGGGGAAGGGGGGGGGAGGGGGGGAAGAGAGGGGGGGGGGGGGAAGAGAGGGGGGGGAGGGGGGGAAGGGAGAGGGGGGGGAAGAGAGGGGGGGGGGGGGAAGAGAGGGGGGGGGGGGGAAGAGAGGGGGGGGGGGAAGAGAGGGGGGGGGGAGGGGAAGAGAGGGGGGGGGGGAAGAGAGGGGGGGGGGGGGGAAGAGAGGGGGGGGGGGGGGGAAGAGAGGGGGGGGGGGGGGAAGAGAGGGGAGGGGGGGGGAAGAGAGGGGGGGGGGGGGAAGAGAGGGGGGGGGGGAGAGAGGGGGGGGGGAGAGGGGGGGGGAAGAAGGGGGGGGGGAAGAGAGGGGGGGGGGGGAAGAGAGGGGGGGGGGGGAAGAGAGGGGGGGGGGAAGAGAGGGGGAGGGGGGAAGAGAGGGGGGGGGGGAAGAGAGGGGGAGGGGGGGGGAAGAGAGGGGGGGGGGAAGAGAGGGGGGGGGGGGAAGAGGGGGGGGGGGGGGAAGAGAGGGGGGGGGGGGGAAGAGAGGGGGGGGGGGGAAGAGAGAGGGGGAGGGGGGGGGAAGAGAGGGGAGGGGGGGGGGGGGAAGAGAGGGGGGGGGGGGAAGAGAGGGGGGGGGGGAAGAGGGGGGGGGGAAGAGAGGGGGGGGGGGGAAGAGGAGGGGGGGGGAAGAGAGGGGGGAAGAGAGGGGGGGGAGAGAGGGGGGGAGAGAGGGGGGGGGGAGGAGGGGGGGGGGAGAGGGGGGGGGGAGAGGGGGGGGGGAGGGGGGGGGGAGAGAGGGGGGGGGGGGAGAGAGGGGGGGGGGGGAAGAGAGGGGGGGGGGAAGTGGGGGGGGGGAGAGGGGAAGAGGGGAGGGGGGGGGAGAGGGGGGGGGGGAGAGGGGAGGGGGGGGAGTGAGAGGGGAGGGGAAGTGGGGGAGGGGGGAGGGGGGAGGGGGGAGAGGGGGGGGGAAGTGGGGGAGGGGGGAGAGGGGGGGGAAGTGGGGGAGGGGGGGAGGGGGGGAAGTGGGGGGAAGGGGGAGAGGGGGGGGGAAGTGGGGGAGGGGGAGAGGGGGGGAAGTGGGGGAGGGGGGAGAGGGGGGGGGAAGTGGGGGAGGGGGGAGAAGTGGGGGAGGGGGGGGAGAAGTGGGGGAGGGGGGGGAGAAGTGGGGGAGGGGGGGGAGAAGTGGGGGAGGGGGGAGAGGGGGGGGAAGGGGGGGGAGAGGGGGGGGAAGTGGGGGAGGGGGGGAAGTGGGGGAGGGGGGGAAGTGGGGGGAAGTGGGGGGGGGAGAAGTGGGGAGGGGGAGAAGTGAGAGGGGAGAGGGGGGAAGGGGAGAAGTGAGAGGGGAGAGGGGGGAAGAGAGGGGGGAAGGGGGAAGAGGGGGGAAGGGGGGATGAGGGGGAGAGGGGGGGAGAGGAGGGGGAGAGGGGGGGAGAGGGGGGGAAGAGGGGGGGAGGGAGGGAAGGGGGAAGAGGGGGGGAGGGAGGGAAGGGGGAAGAGGGGGGGAGGGAGGGAAGGGGGGAGAGGGAGGGAAGGGGGGGGAGGGGGGGGAGAGGGAGGGAAGGGGGGGGGAGGGAGGAAGGGGGAAGAGGGGGGGGAGGGGAAGGGGGAAGAGGGGGGGGGAGGGAGGGAAGGGGGAAGAGGGGGGGGAGGGAGGGAAGGGGGAGAGGGAGGGAAGGGGGGAGAGGGAGGGAAGGGGGGGAGAGGGGAAGGGGGGAGAGGGGGAGGGAGGGAAGGGGGGAGAGGGGGAGGGAGGGAAGGGGAGGAGGGAGGGGGAGGGAGGGAAGAGGGGGGAGAGGGGGAGGGAGGGAAGGGGGGGGAGAGGGGGAGAGGGAGGGAAGGGGGAGAGGGGAAGGGGGAGAGGGGGAGGGGGGGAGAGGGGGAGGGGGGGAGAGGGGGAGGGGGGGGGGAGGGGGGGAGAGGGGGAGGGGGGGAGAGGGGGAGGGGGGGGGAGGGGGAAGTGGGGGAGATGGAGCGGGGTAGGGGAGACACGTCGTTTACGTGAAATGTTGACAGACAGGATTTTTAAGGAGCCACACACACCTCTAATAAGTGAACTAAACGACACGGGCCGCGATATATGGAAAGAGATGGATTTGGATTTGTGGACTGTATTCACCTGAACTGTCCCCCATCTTCCGATACCGAGGAGCTCTCCGTGTCTTCATCATCGGAGCTGCTGCCTTCATTCTCCGGGTAGTCAACGTCCATGTCTTCGTGATTGTTCTCTTTCTTATCTCTAGCATGAACCGGCATATTGGCGGCTAGTTTAAAAAAAATCAAATAACAATCACCGCGGTTCAGTTTAATTACACGAAACGTTCACGGCGCCGCAACATCGCGTTTCTCCCCCAATTCGATAATAACGGAAGGGGGGCGGTGGACGGTCGCGGTTGATGGACAGCCGGATTGACCATACACAAGCCTGGAAAGGGAAAACGGCGTTCCATCACAGTCAGCCGCAGCAATCGGCGGTGTAGGGAGGCGGGGCCTCACCGATCGAATCGAAGCGCGCAAAACGGTCGGCGCTCCGGGTGCCGGGCGCGTGGTGCACCCTGGGAGTTGTAGTCCGGGGTCTTGGGATCCGCCGCACACGATTGAGCGGAGAGAACTGCGAGTCCCGTGAGCCTCTGCGGCTGCTGCCCTTACACAGCCGCAATGAAAGAGCAGCCGAACAGTCGATGCACCACCGTCGGGGGATTGTGGGCTATTTCACAACGGGCAGTTCGGGCGTTTTCTTTTTTGGTCGGAACCGCTCGCTATGGAGGCAGGCTGTGCGATTGACAGGACGCGACGCGACCGCTAATGTCAAGCGTTTGTGCCTGAGCGTGTTCGAGGCGCTCTGGTTTTGATTGAGCGCGCCAGTTGTTTGTCCCGCTGTGGTCGGCCATGTTGGCGGTTGGTGTTTGAGCGCTGGGCTGTGCTCGCTCCGGCGCTGTGTTCATGGCTCCGGCATTTTCGCCAAAGCTTTGTGTTCTAAGGAGTTCTTCGGTGGCCGCGACGTTTTATATTTGTTTCTCCATAAAGATTTAACACAGGAAATTTTAAAAAAAATCGGGAGGACGGTCCGGTCCGGTCCGGTCCGGTGCTGAGCCCAAGGAGCGGAATGTTTTCTAAAAAACCTCACGGGGATGTGAAAAAATCCACACAGAAAGTCTTGGATCCGAAGAAAGATGTTCTGACCAGATTGAAGCACCTGCGGGTTGTCATAGGTTGGTACCCCGCAGCAGAGCCGGCTGTTGGAGTTGCTCATTCCAGCAACACTGTTTGTACTCGCAGTACAGGACGCGATATAATGGCAGGCAGCCGCTGGTTATGGGTTAATCCAGCTTTTGCTTGCACTAGGCTGATTTGTTGTCGAGTCTGCTTCCAAGTAGATACCTTCAATATTGTCTGAATTACTATTGTTAGAGCTGGGAGTCTTGCTGTCCGTGGGTTGTAGGGCTCCTTCATTCTTTCCAAGTGTTGTATTAGGCCCGATAAGATGGGTAAAGTTTTCACTTTTTACATTAATTTTAAATCTCGCCACCGGAGAAATTGAAATGTTTATTCTGACAATGTGTGGAAGTAATCTTGTATTGATCATTGTAGAGTATGGCTTGGAATATTGTGCCCAGACAACTGTCTCAATAGACTAAATGTCGAATGTATTTCAGAGGTATCTGGAAAAATAAACACGCTCCGCTCCTCTGTTCAAATTGAATTATTATCTGCTAAACGGATTATTAACTCTGAGCAGGAAGCAGTCGGGTTTATACTGTACTAAAATAATTTCTGTAAGATTCGGATGGTTTTCTGTATGTACGGTTAAAAGCTAAGCCAGGAAAATGCAATGTGTACATTTCTTTCCCTCCCCCCACATAGAGTTGAATGTCTGTTTCTAAATGTTTATTTTTGTAATTCATTAGTTTTAAATTACATTTTATTGAATTCTGTTGTATTTTGACATGATTTCAAAATAGATTGTTTATATTTTATTTAAATGTTTGCAATACAATTTTTAATGTTAATACTGAATTAACAGAACTTTATGTATCGAATGAACACGCAGTATGTTCATGATGCTGTGCTGTTGCTTTTTACTTTAAATTGTGCTTCTGTTTTGATTTCTTTCAGGCACAAAGTTTTTTTGATCCCCTTCAATCTTGTGCCTGGAGATGTATTTCATTCAAAGTGCATTAACCCTACAATTTCAATATTGCTGCAAATAATTTTCCGGTTTGCAGCAATGCTAAAAGTTGTAATGTAAATTCAGTGTCTGGTCCTGACCTGACTCGAGCAAAGCAGTGAGACTTTTTCATGGACCTGCTCGATGCACACTTTGAAACATTTAACATTTTAATTATAGCCTGGTGTTTTGTCTTGGAAAGGAGAATTGAAGTTCCAACCAGGCAATGTAAATAGGACGATAACACCTGAAACGTTGACTCTATTTTCTCGCCACGGATGTTGCCTGGCCTGCTGAGTCTTTCCAGCATTTTCTGTTGTTATAATGTAAATAGGATATTGGCTGATTGGAACTACTGCTGTAGGTACTAGTCTCTGTATAAATGCAGCATCATTTATATAAAGGAATTATATAATTCAATTTGAACAGAGGAGCTGAGTGTGTTTATTTTTCCTGATACCTTTTGAAATGCATTACTGCATTTACACTTTTATAAGTGTCAGCCATGGTTCAGTGGTAGCACTCGTGCTTCTAAGTTAGACGGTTATGGGTTCATGGGTTCAAGTCCCACTCCAGAGATTTCAGCACAAAATCTAGGCTGATATTCCAGTGCAGTACTGAGGGAGTGCTGCCCTTTCTGAGGTGTCGTCCTTTGAACATAAGAAATAGGCGCAGGAGTAGGCCAATCGGCCCCTCGAGCCTGCTCCGCCATTCAATAAGATCATGGCTGATCTGATCCTAACCGCCAATCCACTATCACAGAACCATCTCCTGAATCTAACAGAATTAGACACACGAAATAGGAGCAGGATCAGGCTACACGGCCCCTGGGCCCGCTCCGCTACCCACAGGGCCATGACCGATCCGAACCTAGACTCATGTCCAAATTCCTGCCCGCTCCCCGTAACCCTTAATTCCCTTTACTTCTAGGAAACTGTCTATTTCTGTTTTAAATTTATGTAATGATGTAGCTTCTACAGCTTTTTGGGGCAGCATATTCCATGGACCTACCACCCTCTGAGTGAAGTAGTTCCTCCTCATCTCAGTTTTGAAAGAGCAGCCCCTTATTCTAAGACTATGCCCCCTAGCTCTAGTTTCACCCATCATCGGGAACATCCTCCCCGCATCCACCCGATCCAACCCCTTCACAATCTTATATGTTTCAATAAGATCGCCCCTCATTCTTCTGAACTCCAATGAGTAGAGTCCCAATCTACTCAACCTCTCCTCATACGTCCATCCCCTCATCCCCGGGATTAACCGAGTGAAACTTCTTTGTACTGACTCGAGAGCAAGTATGTCCTTTCTTAAGTATGGACACCAAAACTGTACGCAGTATTCCAGGTGCGGTCTCACCAATACCTTGTACAACTGAAGCAATACCTCCCTATTTTTGTATTCTATCCCCCTAGCAATGAAAGCCAACATTCCATTGGCCTTCTTAATCACTTGCTGCACCTGCATACTAACTTTTTGAGTTTCGTGCACCAGGACCCCCAGATCCCTTTGTACTTCAGTACTTTCCAGTTTCTTGCCATTAAGATAATAACTTGCTCTCCGATTTTTCCTGCCAAAGTGCATAACCTCACGCTTTCCAGTATTGTATTCCATCTGCCAAATCTCTGCCCACTTACTTAGCCTGTCGATGTCCCCTTGCAGGTTTTTTATGTCCTCACTCACTACTTTCCCTCCCATCTTAGTATCATCTGCAAACTTTAATATGTTACACTCTGTCCCCTCCTCCAAATCGTTAATATAGATTGTAAAGAGTTGGCGACCCAGCACTGACCCCTGCGGAACACCACTAGTTACTGATTTGGATACGATGTTAAACCGAGGCCCTGCCTGCCCCCTCAGGTGGCCGTTAAAGATCCCATGGCAGTGTTTCAAAGAAGAGCAGGGGAGTTCTCCCTGGTGTTCTGGCCAATGTTAATCCCTCAGCCAACCTCTAAAACAGATTATCTCGTCATTATCACGTTGCTGTGTGGAAATTGTCTGCTGCATTTCCTATATTACAACAGTGACTATACTTCAAAAGTAATTAATTGGTTGGGATGTCCTGAGGTGTGAAAGGCGCTATATAAATACAAGTTTGTTTTTTTCTTTCTGTTAACAATATTCATTATATTTTGAGAGCATAAACAGGAAACTTTAATTTCAATAAAAGTAAATTTAGCAGTCTTGTAGTTTAGCAATCATAAAATGTTAGAGCATAGAAGAGGGCTATTTAGCCCATCGTGCCAGTGTCAGCTCTTTGAAAGCTGTCCAATTTAGTCCTACACCCCAGCTCTCTTCCCATAACCCTGCAAATTAGTTCTCTGCCAATACATGTCCAATTGCCTTTTTGAAAGTTCTTACGGAATCTGATTCCAACACCTTTTCAAGTACTGTAGTGTGTTCCAGATCATAAGAACCCTCTGTGAAATATTTCTCCTCATTTCCCCTCTAGTTCTTTTACCAATTATTTTTAAACTAAGTCCTCTGGTTACCCGACCCACTTGCCAGAGGAAACAGTTTCTCCCTACTTGCTCTATTAAAGCCCTTCATACAGTACTTTTGAATACCTCCTATAGGGTCTCACCTGAACCCTCTCTGCTCCAAGGAGAACAATTCCAGCTTCTCCAATCTCTTCACCTATTTAAAGGGTATCATCCCGGTTAGCCTCCTCTATACCCTCTCCAAAGCCTTGATGTCCTTCTTAAAGTGTGGTGCCCAGAACTGAATGCAATGCTCCTACTGAGGCCTAACCAATGACTTGTAAAGGTTTAGCATGACTTCCTTGTTTTTGCATTCAAAGCCCCTATTTACGAAGCCAAGTATCTCATGCTTTCTTAACTGCTTTATCAACTTGCCCTGCCTCCTTCAAGGATTTGTGAATATGCACACCCAGGTCCCTCTGCTCCCCCATCAAAATAGTACCATTTAGATTATACTGCCTCTCTATGTTGTTTCTCCAAAAGTGCATCACTTCTCACTTATCCATATTGAATTGCATCTGCAATGTGTCTGCCCATTTCACCAGTCTTTCTATATCCTCCTGAAGTCTGCAACTATCCTGCTCACTATTTACGATGTATCATCCGCAAACTTCGAAATTGTACTCCCTATACCCAGGTCATTTATATATAATAAGAAAAGCAATGGTCCTAATACTGACCCCTGGGGGACCCTACTGCATACTTCTCCAGTCAGAAAAACATCTGTTCACCACGACTCTCTGCCTCCTATCCCTTAGCCAATTACATACCCAAGTTACCACCATCCCTTTAATACCATGTGCTTCTATTTTCTGAATAAATCTGTTGTGTTGCTTTACCAAATGCCCTTTGGAAGTCCATATATACAACACCTACTGCTCTACCTTTATCAACCCTCTGTTACTTCATCATCAAACTCAAAATCAGATTAGTCAGACACGATTGCCTTTAACAAATCTGTGCAGGCTATCCCTTATTAACCCATGCTTCTCCTAGGAGTTTTCCCACCACTGACATTCGACTAATTGGTCTGTAGTTACCAGGTTTATCCCTCCTTTTTTGAACAGGGGTGTAATGTTTGCAATCCTCCAGTCCTCTGGCACCATTCCCATATCCAAGGAGGATTGAAAAAAACATATATTTTTCGGTAAGGCTAGTGTTCCAGAATGAAAAGCCTGGGACAATAAACCATTACTGCTAATACAGAGGCACTGATTTCCACTGTCCCAGTTAAGATCAGCTAACACAGCAGACTGGATATCAAACATTTGGATTTTCTTGGTCTGTATTAATTACTCACTGGATAAACCCCATGAACCAGCGTAAGTGCTTACCTTTACATTTTTTTGTCATTCTTATCTATCCAGTCGTAGCCAGAGAATCTCCTGCAATTGCTTCTCTTCCTGCTCCCACACTTGCCTCGAGTCCCCCAAGGATCTATTTTTGGCTCCCTCCTATTTCTCAGCTATATGCTGCCCCTTGGCAACATCATCCAAAAACGCAGAGTCAGGTTCCACATGTACACCCACGACAGCCAGCTCGACCTACCTCCCCACCACCTCTCTTGACTCCCTCCATTGCTGTTTGTGTAATCTGGCTGTTTGTCCCACATAGAGTACTGGATGAGCAGGAATTTCCTCAAATTAAACATTGGGAAGACCAAAGCCATTGTCTGTGCCACTAATTCCATCTGGCCCCTTGGCCAGTTTCTCAGGCTGAACCAGACTGTTCACAACCTCGGCATCCTATTTGACCCTAAGCTGGGCTTCCGACCCCACATCCTCTTCATAAGACCGCCTA
This sequence comes from Somniosus microcephalus, assembly GCF_052327205.1. Classification (NCBI taxonomy): domain Eukaryota; kingdom Metazoa; phylum Chordata; class Chondrichthyes; order Squaliformes; family Somniosidae; genus Somniosus; species Somniosus microcephalus. Next base: position 99,437,337 of record NC_140998.1, on the reverse strand, counting down.
CTTCCTCCTTTGTAATAGCACCCGTCTCTGCCCCTGCCTCAGCCCATCTGTTGCTGAAGCCCTCATCCATGCATTGTTATTTCCAGAATCAACTCTTCCAGTGCTCTCCTGGCCAGCCGTCTATCTTCAACTCCCCATATATTTGAGCTCATCCAAAACTCAGCTGCCTGTATCCTAACTCCCACCAAGTCCTGTTCACCTATCACCCCTGACTTAGATTGGCTCCTGGTTCACCAGCGCCTCGAATTTAAAATTCTTTCTGTTCAAATACCTCCGTGGCCTCGCCCCTTCCTATCTTTGTAACCTCCTCCAGCCCTACAAACCTCTGGGAACTCTGTGTTCCTCCAATTCTGGCCCCTTGTGCATCTCCGACTTCCTTCAAGCTCTGAAATTCCATCCATAAACTTCTCCACATCACCCCCTGAAGATGGTTCTTAAAACCTTCCTTTTGACCATGGTTTTGGTCACCTGTCCTGATGTCTCCTCCTTTGGTTCGGTGTCAATCTTTTTTTGTCTGATTACATTCCTGTGAGGCGCATTGGGATATTTTACTACATTAAAAGTGCTATATTAATACAAGTTGTTATTGACCTTTCCCCTTTTTGTGTGCAAGAAACTTTAAGCAAAGCATTTGGATAATTGGGCTGACTGAAGAGTACTGTTGTGGTTTTTTTTTTGTTGATTGACTGCCCTAAAATGATATTTCCTGCATCCAATCTTATCGCAATCTTGGTATAATTTACTCCTGAATACTTCCTGTCCCCAACATATCACACTCGTCAATGCTTCTTTCTGCAATACTTGGCTTTCAGTTGCAACAGCTTTGGAATACATGCTTGATTGTCAATTAATAATGGGTTACAACAGATTAAAAACATAAGAAAGGCATCTAGGCTACTCCTCGATACCCTAGGCCACTGAATCAATCATGTAGACTTGGAAAAACAAACTAAATATGTTACACTAGTATCAACAGATGATGTAGAACTTTTTCACTGGATAAATGAATGCCAACGGATTGCTTGGATTGGTGTGGAAATTGAACCCGTAACTTCACAGGTCATGAAAACATGTTAAAACGTGCTTTGATTATTTTAATCTTTTTTTCCTTCTTTGCTCCTTCTCGCTCTACTGTCAATTAAAAATCAATCTGGCATCTCTTGCTTAGTGTAAGCATATGCCCTACAGAGAAAAATGTTGTCCTGACTCAGTTGGTTTGTATTCCATCTCCCTCTCCCTCCTCTCACTCTCTTGCATCCTCCCCTTCCCCCCCCTCGCCTCCCCCCCTCTCCCCTCTAAACCATTTAGATTGGGAGTGAATATGTTGTAATTGTTAAACGGCCTAACACACTAAGGCCCTAATCAAAGTCACAAATGATGTCCTCTGTGAATGTGACCGTGGTGCATTTTGTCTCCCCATCCTCCTCAACCTCTCTTCAACCTTTGACACTGTTAAACACACCATCTTCCAATGCCTCTTCTCTGTTGTTCAGAAGTGGGACTGTCGTTGTTTGGTTCGTTGTTAGCCATTTTACAGCTTTCTGGACTCAACATTGAGTTCAACAATTTTAAATCGTAACCACCACTCCCATTTTTTTCAGACAGTAGCTGCTGATAATGATTCTGCCATTGCCATTTAGACCTCCTCTAGACCCATCTTTTTGTTTCTTTACTTGTCCCATTACCATCCCCTTTTGCCTCATCCCTTTTGTCATTTAATCTCTCCTGCCTTCCATCACAGACCTTCCCTTTTGTTCATTCCTCCGCTCCCCCTTTCCCTGCCTCTGTACTTGCTTAAAACCTGTTGCATCTCTAACTTTTTCCAGTTCTGATGGAAGGTCATCGACCTGAAACGTTAACTTTGTTTCTCTCTCCACAGATGCTGCTTGACCTGCTGAGTATTTCCAGCATTTTCTGTTTTTACTTCTATTTCTACACTGCCTCTTTCTGACCCTATACTGCCTCTGTGTCATCCTACTGATTGTATGAGCCGCAATTTCCTCCAGCTAGACATTGGGAAGACCGGAGTCATCAGGCTAGATTTTTATCAACCGTGACGGACGACATCGGTTGCGGGTCCCGACCCCGCTGCTGGCTCCAAAATTATTTTCCCCTGATTGGGCTTGTTAAGCCCGCCCAGCGCGTTTGCCAGCCAATTGAAGGAAGCAGGTCTGATGACGTTATTTGATGACACGTCATCAGCCGGTTTTCTTAAAGGGACCATGCGCAAATTTACTTTGACAGTTGTGCTGTCTGTGTTCTACAGCATTGAGGTGCTGCAAACACTGATAAGCACTGCACAAAGGCTCTCCCATGACTCCCTCCATTCACAGCACGCAGGGAGGTTCTCTTTCCTTCAAAGGGCGGAAGGGACCTCCCCATGACACCAACGCAGCCTGGTTGCACATTGTACAGGAGGACACAAGTAGGGATGACGTTAGAAGGACCTGGCTGCAGTGGCGCAAACCTTTCAATGCTCTCAGTAGATCATGAAACGTTGCTGCAAAGCCACACTCAACCTCATCCTGCTGTGCCACTCATCACATGCCCATCACTCTGCCTTTCCTACCCCACTCTTGCACATCATTACTCACACCAACTTATCTTGCACCTCCACCCATCCCTCTCTAGCTACATTATCACTTCCCCATCTCACTAGCCATCCCTCACACTCACCCTCATCCTAGTCCATCATACCAGCTAACAACACACAAGGGTAGGCACTTGTGTGTTTTAGCCAATGTTCATGCAAAGTTTCTGTTAATGTGCTGTCAAACATTGAAATCTTTATTATCAACACTTTGCGTTCTTGGACAGATTTGTGTGAACCTTTGAAAGTGGCTTCGTGAGCTGCAGTGAATGGTGAGACATAACGGTACCCCCCCCCCCCCCCCCCCCCCTCCTCGCAATGGTCATGAGTGTGAAACAAATGGCTTGGGCATTGTAGGGATGCTTTATGTTGTTGGTGTGGGGTGGTGCCAACCTGGCGCATTGTGTGGCAGCCGGGGTGAACAGCATCAAGTGAAGTAAATGTGGCAGCAATGTGGCCGGGTGCTGATGCCCTCTGTCCTGTGTAGCATCAGTTGATTGCAGAGAAGGTTGGTGTTATTGTTGCTGGTGTTGGGGCTGATCGTGATGGGATTCTGAGGACCAAGGTGAGATAGTTTCAAGGGCACCGATGCTGATGTAATAGATGGCGGCTGCAGTTGAGATGACCGAAGCGATCTGTCAATGGTCTGGGAGGTTGATCCAATGAAGTGACACTGGATAGAGAGTTTACTCCAAACACTTGCAACCTGCATAAAGCTCAATCTGTTTTCCAAACGCAGTAAGCAACAACTTCTGAGCTTGGAAAGTGAACAGCTGAGATGGGAGTTTTTATAGCACATTTGCAGCTGTCAAGTAATGAGATGATTCCAGGGTCATACAACTCCCGACCTGCTCACCTGACGTGATCTCCGAGCTGCGTGGACCCCATGGGCGACCTCGTAAAATGTAAAGGTGAGCTCAAAATTCTTAATGGGCTGTTAACAAGGTCATAATGACCTGAATTGCCTCCCCTGCTGCTGCGTGTCTGGTCTGTCCAGCGCTGACAGACCCGACATCTGGGAAAGGTGCATGGCGTCGGGTTGATCCCAACCCGCTGTAAAAAAAAAAACACATTTTTCCACCCGACCCACCACCGAACGTGCCCGCTGACCCCCGAAAAATTCCCTCCATCGTCTTTGGCCCCCGCTACAGATTCCATCCCCAACCCAGCCATTGCCTCAGGTTGAACCAGACTGTTTGCATTCTCGGCATCCTATTTGACCCCACGCTGAGCTTACAACCCAATATCCTCTCCACCTACTTCCAACTCTATAATATTGCCTGCCTCAGCCCATTTGCTGCTGAAATTCTGATCTATGCTTTTGTCCTCTCCAGACTTGACTGTTCCAATATTGTACTGGCCAGTGTCTCATCTTCCATGCTCAGTAAACTTCAGCTCATCCAAAACTCTGTTGCCCATATCCTTTTCCGCAACAAATCCTGCTGATCCATCATCCCTTTCCTTGCTGACCTATATTGGATTCCGGTCCTCCAACTGCTCCAATTTAAAATTCTCTGCCTCGTGTGTAAATCACTTCATGGCCTTGTCTCTTCCTATCTCTCTAGCTTCTTCCAGCCCTACAACTCTCCCAGAACACTCCACCTTTTGACACTGGCTTCTTGTGCACCTCCCCTTCCCTTTGCCCCACCACTGGTGGCCATGTCTTCAGCTGTCTAGGCCCCATGCTGTGGAATTCCATCCCTAAACCTCTCCACCTCTCATTCTTCCTTTAGGATTCACCTTAAAACCCACTTTTTAATCCTCCCCCTCCTGGCACCCCTAAAGTCAGGCGTGATTGCACAATAAAGTTGCACGGACTCTCGCTCTTCCTCATTTACAATTTGATTTTCAGTTTAACATCCTTGTGGCATTTAACATTAAATATTTGTTTAGAGTAGCATTTAAGTTGTTGCTCCATATTTAGAAATAAATTAATATTCGTGTCCTTTGTCATGATTTTTGTTTTATAGTGAAACTTTTTGCAATACAGGATGGTTCTCTTGAAGCCTTCTGACTAGGAGAGCTGATGGTGGTTATTTCAATTTTGGCACAGTCTTGAGTTCTTTTGTCCTGTTGATGATTGCAATAGAGTTTCTGCACAATTAATTAAAGGAGCCCTCTAAATTTTTAAGTGTATTTATGTGAATCTGCAAAAATTTCAAATCCTGTTCTACCTCGTAAATTGTTTGTGATTTTAAATCTATTTTGATCTTGGTTTCAATGCTCAAAAATGTAGATCTGTTTTGCCACTGTAGTCATATGTGTTTATTAAGAGGGTGTTGAGCAGGACCAACATTAAGGAGAGCCTGAGAACTTGGGGCTCTCCCCTCACAATCGAGAATTTCTACTAACCCTTCTAAATGGGAGCCAAATTTGACTCCTGTTCTAATCAGCTCTTAACCCTAATATTACGTAAGCAGTTCAAATCCAACTCCAAATCCATTGATTGTGTTTGACCAAGTCCAGACACACACACTATCTTTAGGCAGTAGACATATACAGAGAAATAAATGGAATAACACCAATTTCCTTAGGTAGAGGCTTGACCTTCGTTGCTTTTCCTTTCCAATCCTGATTTTTCTCTACAATTTGTTAAAAGCTTGAGATCTTTATAGTCTGTTTCTCACGGAATAATTATCAGTGATAATTGATTGTGGGCATGACAATTTATTGTGAACAAGACCCCAGAAAGGATGTATTTTCTTCAAAACAACAGATGCCAACTGTTGTCATCCTGCCCTTCCATTGTCCAATTCGTTATCTCAAAACTGCCTTGGCTAACTGTTTCCCAATGTGACCATGAAAACAAGTCAAGAGATACGAATCTGAAACCGCCTGTCATTTCAACAAACACCGAAACCACCATGTCAGCTAATTTGTACCCTGACGCATCAAACCCTAAAGTATCCTGGGAATGAATGACTTTCATTAAGAAAGAAACCAAAAGCTTTATTCATATGAGATTAAACCAACTCCTAATCCTATGTATATTGCTATAGGGTATCTTACTATAATGGGGTAGAGTTTCTGCTTTGGGCTCATTCGGCGATTCCAGCGCAAATTGGGCCCGTTTTGAACAGGTTTTTTTTTCCCCCCGTGTTTTGAGTTTCCTCTCAAACTCATTTTCATATCGCCGAATGCAAGACCTGCCACAAACCAGCGAGATTGGGCAGTGTTTTAAAACTTAATTAAAAAAAATAATTTTGCTTTAAAAAATATTCCTTGACATATTTAAGAATGGTAACTTGGTCAAATTTGATTAATGGTTTAACACAAAATAAGCATTCTAAATCAGTGTCAATCCACCACCAGTGAGTAACCTGATTTTAAATGACTGAAAATGACTTCAAAAAAATGCAAAACTGTTTTCTCGTTAGATTGAGATACTGTAGTCGTTCCTTAAAAAAAAAAAAAAAAAAAAAAAATTCCTAACATACCTATTCGTGTCCTTGCGCCCAAAAGGTCCAGCTTACTTTTGGAGCCTCCCTGAAAACCTGCAAACGATGCAATTAGCAGAAACTCCTAATGGTGATTAATTCACCCTGGGGCAGGGCCTGCTTCGAGCGCCATGTTTTTAAAACTAGCACAAAAGATAGTGGAAACTCGAGTTGCAGTGAACGCAATTTGCGCTTAAAATTCCGCAATCTTTTGCATCAGTTATGGCGATATCTGGCAAATTGTATCGAGGAAAAACCAGCACAATCGAGCGGAAACGCTGTGTTTACTCCCTGTAAACATTTCGGTTCAACCTTCTTGCTGATACTGTAGCTGCTATAGGAGCAATCCTGAAAGCCAAGTTGAAATCCTGTCAATGGCTAGATATGTGCTTTAATCCTACAGATGTAAGCAGAACTCTTTCTCCCGTCAACACAAACCTGATTGAATTTGTTTTTTCAGAGTGGGCATCTGCTAGAGAGACATTATTTCACTTAGCACTCATCAGCTTAAACAAGATCGAAAGGATGGGGGAAGGAAAAGGAACTGCCATCATATCTGTCTTTTGACAAGGATGTGCTAGCCTTTGCTAGAACAGTATTCTTTATTTACATTTATGTGCAAAGATCTGAACAGGATCTTGTCTGGAGACCAATAAAGTGTTTAGGTAATTGCATCAATTACGCTTCATTTAAAAAAAATAAAAAAAATATTTTAGATGGGGTTAGTGTTTGGAGCTATTCCTAATTGTGGCTGTAGTTATCAAGCAATTGATGCACTTATTTGTGAATAAGTTGTACATTTTCTTAATGTGAGCAGCTTTCATAGTATTGTAAAGCTGGAAAGAAAATAATGCATAACTTTCTTTGTAGTTGGTAATAGTTGCTGATGTTTACAAAATGTTTTGTTAATTTCTGACTGAAATATCACCCATATATTTGGGTTGGCTATAAATTCGCACCATAAATAGACTTGTCATTAGCCTTTCTTTTGGGGGTTGGGGGGAGAGCAAATACAATTTAGATTAGTTCTGTCTCCATAGCTAATTAAATTCCAGCAGTAACCGATGGCTGGCTGAAAATGTAATAGCCCAGGAATTAAATTGATTTTTTTTTTAAATTGGCCAAAATTGTAACTGATCAAAGTTTGACAGTTGAGCCCCTTTTATAAAATTCAAACTTGTAATTCAAACTCACATCCAATATATTTTCTGTCCTTCATCTAATCCCGGGTTATAGATCGATCACCATAAATCGTACTTCTGAGAACACAGAATGGGCCAAATCACTAAATTCTGTTCATCTTGGGTGCTGAGTTGATGATTTCTTTCGTTAACATGTCAGTGTAGTGATCAATCTAGAAGTTCTGTTAAGGATTGCCAAAAGCCTTCCAACTGTGGAGGCCAAAAAGGGGTAGAATATTATAAATCTACTAAAAAAATGACAGACCACAGTAAATTCAACTATCTGCAGGACAACTTTCTTTCCTGCTCTATTGCCATCTGGAATAAGTTGCTATCAACGGATTTCCCCACTGAATCAAATTTAATGTTTGAGTTATAGTACTTGTTTAGCTTAAGTGCAGCACAATCTTTTGCACCACACCAATACTAAATGTGCAGTGGAATTCTGCCAGTTTATCAGAAACTGAAACTTTGACATTGGTAGTACAATCACCTGAAAGAGGCACTAGTATTAGACATCAGTTGCAATATAAAGTTTAACAGTAAAATCTTACAAGCAGGCAGCCAGCTGTATTTCATATTTCTAATATTAGAAGAGAGTTGACTAACTCATCAACCCTATTTCTAACCCAAATTTTACTAGCAGTCAAAGGCAGGTGAACATATAATGTGTATCTTGATTGTGGTCCTAGGTCGCATGCTTTAGAGCTTGGGTAGGGTGGAGGATCAGTGAAAATTATGGCTTGGATTTTGCGGTCAGCGGTGAACAATCGGCGCAAGCCGTTCATTACAGTTACGCTTGTCCACAGACTTTGTGCTTTTGCACTGGAAGTTGCAGTTATTAGAAATCAAAAGCAGCGCGGCGCCCTCTACAGGGGAATCTGGGGCCTGTGTGAACAGGGCAAGGAACGTTGTGTGTCCTTAACCAATCAGATTGTAGAATCCTTACTGAGACATGCAGCGTCTGAACCAGGAAGTGTAAGTTAGAATAGTTAATTCAATGTCAAATCATGTACAGAAAGAAAAATGAGGCCATATGGGTAGAACTTAAAAACAAAAAGGGGGCAAGCACTTTGCTGGGAGTGTACTATAGGCCCCCAAACAGTCAGGGGGAGATAAAGGAACAGATATGTAGGCAAATCTCAGAGAAGTGTAGAAATAATAGGGTAATAATAGTAGGGAATTCCAACTTCCCCAATATTAACTGGGACAGAGTGTGAAAGGCTCAGAGAGTGTAGAATTCTTAAAGTGCATCCAGGAGAGCTTTTTGAGCCAGCATGTACAAAGTCCAACAAGAGAGGGGGCGGTACTGGACCTAATTCTAGGGAATGTAGCTGGGCAAGTGGTAGAAGTGTCAATAGGAGAGCATTTTGGTGACAGTGACAATATTTCGGTGAGATTTAAGGTAGTCATGGAAAGGGACAAAGATGGACCGGAAATAAAGGTTCTAAATTAGGGGAAGGCCGATTTTAATATGATAAGGCAGGATCTGGCCAAAGTGGACTGAGATCAGCTACTTGTAGGGAAATCCACATCAAAGCAGTGGGAGTCTTTCAGAAAGGAAATTGAGAGAGTACAATGCCAACACGTTCCCGTAAAGATCAAGGGTGGGACCAACAAGTGTAAGTTGTCGAGGGATATACAAGAATGGATTAGGAAAAAAAGGGAGGCTTTTGGCAGATACAAAGGACTAAAAACAGTGGAAGCCCTAGCGGAGTATAGAAAGTGCAAGAGGGTACTTAAAGAAATTAGGAGAGCGAAGAGGGGGGCATGAAAAAACACTGGCGGGCAAATTAAAGGAAAATCCCAAGGTGTTTGTTTTATAAGTATATTAAGGGCAAGAGGATAACCAGGGAAAGAGTAGGGCCCATTAGGGACCAAAGTGGCAATCTGTGTGTAGAGCTGGAAGATGTAGGTGAGGTTTTTTAAATTAATATTTTGCAACTGTGTTCACTATGGAGAAGGACGATGTAGGTATAGAAATCAGGCAGGGGGATTGTGATATACTTGAACAAATTAGTATTGAGAGGGAGGAGGTACTCGCGGTTTTAGCGGGCTTACAAGTGGATAAATCCCCAGGCCCTGAGGGGATGTATCCCAGGCTGCTGTGTGAGGCAAGGGTGGAGATTGCAGGGGCTCTGACACAAATTTTCAGAACCTCTCTGGCCACAGGGGAGGTGCCAGAGGACTGGAGAACAGCTAACATAGTCCCATTATTCAAGAAGGGTAGTAGGGATAAACCAGGGAATTTACAGGCCAGTGAGCCTAACATCAGTGGTAGGGAAATTATTGGAAAAAAGTCTGAGGGACAGAATTAGTCTCCACTTGGAAATGCAGGGATTAATCCAGGATAGTCAGCATGGCTTTGTCAGGGGGAGATCATGTCTGACCAATTTGATTGAATTTTTCGAGGGGGTGACTAGGTGTGTGGATGAGGGTAGTGCAGTTGATGTAGTCTACATGGACTTCAGTAAGGCTTTTGACAAAGTCCTACATGGGAGACTGGTCAAGAAGGTAAGAGCCCATGGGATCCAGGGCAATTTGGCACATTGGATCCAAAATTGGCTTAGTGGCAGGAGGCAGAGGGTGATGGTCGAAGGTTGTTTTTATGACTGGAAGCCTGTGTCCAGTGGTGTACCGCAGGGATCGGTGCTGGGTTCTTTGCTGTTTGTAGTGTACATTAATGATTTAGATATGAATGTAGGAGGTATGATCAGTAAGTTCGCAGATTACATGAAAATTGGTAGAGTGGTAAATAGTGAAGAGGGAAGCCTCAGGCTGCAGGATGATATAGATGGGTTGGTTAGATGGGCAGAACAGTGGCAAATGGAATTTAACCTATTTGTGGTGGATAGACAATGGCAAACATTTAAAGATCGCATGGATGAACTACAGAATTTGTTCATCCCTGTTTGGTATAAAAATAAAACAAAAAAGGTGACTCAACCATGGCTAATGAGGGAAATTAGGGATAGCATAAGATCCAAGGAGAGGACATATAAATTGGCCAGAAAAAGCAGCAAACCTGAGGATTGGGAGCAGTTTAGGATTCAGCAAAGGAGGACAAAGGGATTAATTAAGAGGGGGGAAATAGAGTATGAGAGTAAGCTTTCAGGAAACATAAACTGACTGTAAAAGCTTCTATTAGATAGTAAAGCGTAGGTCCCTTGCATTCAGAATCAGGGGAATTTATAATGGGGAACAAAGAAATGGTTGACCAATTAAATACATACTTTGGTTCTGTCTTCACATAGGAGGACACAAATAACTTCCCAGAGATGTCGGGGAACATAGGGTCCAATGAGAGGGAGGAACTGAATGAAATCAGTATTTGTAGGGAAATGGTGTTAGGGAAATTGACGGGATTGAAGGCCGATAAATCCCCAGGGCCTGATAATCTACATGCTAGGGTACTTAAGGAAGTGGCCCTAGAAATAGTAGATGCATTGCTGGTCATCTTCCAAAATTCTATGAACTCTGGAACAGTTCCCATGGATTGGAGGGTAGCTAATGTAACCCCACTATTTAAAAAAGGTGGGAGAGAGAAAACGGGGAATTATAGACCGGTAAGCCTGAAGTCAATCGTGGGGAAAATGCTAGAGTCCATTATAAAAGATGTAATAGCAGAGCACTTGGGAAACAGTGACAGGATCGGACAAAGTCAACATGGATTTACAGAAGGTAAATCATGCTTGACTAATCTACTGGAATTTTTTGAGGATGTAACTGATAGAATAGATAAGGGAGAACCAGTGGATGTGGTGTATTTGGACTTTCAGTAGGCTTTCGATAAGGTCCCGCATAAGAGATTAGCGTGCAAAGTTAAAGCACATGGGATTGGGGTAAGGTACTGACTTGGATAGAGAACTGGTTGGCAGACAGGAAAAAGAGTTGGAATAAACGGGTCTTTTTCTGAGTGGCGGGCAGTGACTAGTGGGGTCCCGCAGGGATCGGTGCTAGGACCCCAGTTATTCACAATATATATTAATGATCTGGACGAGGGAACTAGATGTAATATCTCCAAGTTTGCAGACTACACAAAGCTGGGTGGGTGTGTGTGATGAGGAGGATGCAGAGAAACTCCAGTATGATTTGGACAGGTTGGGTGATTGGGCAGATGCAGTATAATGTGGATAAATGCGAGGTTATCCACTTTGGTGGCCAAAACAGGAAGGCAGATTATTATCTGAACGGCAATAGATTGGGAAAGGGGGAAGTGCAAGAAGACCTGGGTCTTCTTGTGCACCAGTCGCTGAAGGTAAGCATGCAGGTGCAGCAGGCGGTTAAGAAGGCAAATGGTATGTTGGCCTTCATTGCGAGAGGATTTGAGTACAGAAGCAAGGATGTCTTGCTGCAGTTGTACAGGGCCTTGGTGCGACCACACCTTGAATATTGTGTGCAGTTTTGGTCACCTTATCTGAGGAAGGATGCTCTTGCCATGGAGAGAGTGCAGCGAAGATTCACCAAACTGATACCTCGGATGGCAGGAATGACTTATGAAGAGAGATTGGGTCGATTGGGCTTGTATTCGCTAGAGTTTTGAAGAATGAGAGGGGATCTCATTGAAACTTAAAATTCTAACAGGACTAGATGCAGGAAGGATGTTCCCGATGGCGGGGGAGTCCAAAACCAGGAGTCACAGTCTAAGGATAAGGGGTAAGCCATTTAGGATTGAGATGAGGAGGAATGTCTTCACCCAGAGAGTGGTGAACCATTGGAATTCTCTACCACAGAAGGCAGTTGAAGCCAGTTCGTTAAATATATTCAAGAAGGTGTTAGGTATATTTCTTACGGCTAAAGAGATCAAGGGATATGGGGAGAAAGCAGGGACAGGGTACTGAATTTGGATGATCAGCCATGATCTCATTAAATGGCGGAACAGGCTCGAGGGGCCGAATGGCCGACGACTCCTATCTTCTATGTTTCTAACCCTGAAAAGTGTGAGGTGATGCATTTTGGGAGGAATAACAAGGCAAGGGAATACACAAGGAATGGTAGGACCCTAGGAAGGACAGAGGATCAGAGGGACCTTGGTGTGCATGTACATAGATCCCTGAAGGCAGCAGGACAGGTAGATAAGGTGGTTCAAAAGGCACATGGGATACTTGCCTTCATTAGCCGAGGCACATAATATAAGAGCAGGGAGGTTATGCTGGAGCTGTACAAAACGCTAGTTAGGCCACAGCTGGAATACTGTGTGCAGTTCTGGTGGCCACACTATATAGGAGGGATGTGATTGCATTGGGGAGGGTGCAGAGGAGATCCACCAGGATGTTACCTGGGCTGGAGCGCTTCAGCTATGAAGAGAGACTGGACAGGCTGGGGTGGTTTTCCTTAGAGCAGAGAAGGCTGAGGGGGGACCTGATTGAGGTGTACAAAATTATGAGGGGCATAGATAGGGTAGATAGAAAGGAACTTTTCCCCTTAGTAGAGGGGTCAATAACCAGGGGGCATAGTTTCAAGGTAAGGGGCAGGAGGTTTCGGGGGATTTGAGGAAAAACTTTTTCACCCAGAGGGTGGTTGAAATCTGGAACTCACTGCTTGAAAGGGTGGTAGAGGCAGGAACCCTCACAACATTCAAGAAGCATTTAGATGAGCACTTGAAACGCCATAGCATACAAGGCTACGGACCATGTGCTGGAAAATGGGTTTAGAATAGACCGGGCTTGATGGTCGGCGTGGACACGATGGGCCTCTTTCTGTGCTGTATAACTCTATGACTAAAGAGAGGGAACGAAAGATGGGATTAAGAGAGAGCAATAAAAGACACAAAATAAACAATATTTTTTAAGTCTCCAACAATAATTAAAACCTGAAGGAATGAGACTTCACAGTTGCAAAAGTTAATTCTCCGTGCCAGAGAGGTTGTTTGGCACTAATTAAGACTTATCACATCATTTGAAAAATCACTTGTATTTGAATGGACAAGCCCTAACTCTCTTTCTGGCATGTTTAGTAGGTAACTATCTGGTAAGTACCCCAACTTCACGCCCTTCCATGTGTTTCAATGCTGAGTCTATTGGCAAGATACTGCGGAAACTTCTGGAGGAGCAGGGCAACTCGGACAGCAACTTCTTGATTTCCGCATTTAACTGCGTACGCGAGGACGTTGAAATTTTCTGTCCGATTTACTCATTAATAACGGTGAGCGCTGATACCCTCACTTATTTTTACCAAAAAATCCTGGCCATTACGTTGTAATTCATTGTTAGAATTTTCACAGGAAGGTGTGTTTTCTCATCTTTGATGATGTATTTTTTATCTATGTGAAATAAAATTAATATTCTTAAATGTTTTCAGAATTGGCTGGGTTTTAAAGCTCTGGAAGGTTAAGCAACTTGAATATGGATTGTATATTTTAATAAGTTGGTAATTTTTCAATTGGAATAACTGGCACACCGATCCCACTGAGCGATAGGGCTGTTGTTTTTTGAGACTGAAGTTATGCTTCCTATTATCAAAATAGGATTATTAAGGAAATGTTAGAACTCCCAAAGGAAGCTGAACATATCCTGGAAGTTGTGATTGACCAGCATTTATATTTGTAAGTAGAGAGCATTTAGAAATCAAAAGGTAAAAATAGTTGTCTTTTTGAAACAAGTGGCATTGGAGGATTGTTAAATGGAACCATTGATGAAAACTTGTTTTAAGGTGAATTTGAACTTGGTGCTAGACATAAAGCACAATAGAATTGCTTAATGCTGGGTTCTCTCCCATAGTTTTATAGGCCAGGTTTACTCTGCGTTTTAAACATCCACTCTGGATGTTTTTTTTGAGAGGGGGTGTGGGGAAGCGATGCAAGAGCCGATTATTTAAATCTTTCAGTTCCATGACCTAAATCAGTAACACATGCCTACACCAAGTGTTTGACTCGCATTCTGTTTTATCCCTCCTTTTATGGTGGAAAGGGAAGTGAAGAACCTGCAAATTTCTTGGACATGTTGTATGATCTTTTAGTTTACTGAATTGTCCATTACATGTGTTCCTATAGTCCAGTAAATATAAGAAAATGTTGAAGCTTTTGGTGCCTTATTCAGAGAAGGTTACCCAGAGGTTAGTTTTCTACTGTTGGCAGCTGAACAGTGATATCAGCATCGTTGTTGAATTTTAGATTTTGTTTGATAGTGTTAATTGACTTTTATCATAGTTGAGTTGGGTGTTCAGAGCTGTTCACTTGAAATGGTTGGGATGTTGGCCTGATTTTACTTTTAAAATCCTTGTTTAATCTTATTAAACCCTTGCTGATCAAGTTTTTTTTTTCCATTAATAAAAAGCCAAAACAGTTGACTACACGAGGTGTTCTTGTGTCAACAGAAACAAACTATATACATTCCTAATATATCCCTTGTTACGTAAGCAATAAGGAAGAGCATCTAGTGTACAAAAGCATAAACAAGCCAAGGTCATTTACTATTCCAATACAGATGTGCCCCATTTTAGTCAGATTTACTCAGTTATAGAATACTTGTCTCAGTGGCAGGGGAAATATAACACTTTTGAATCTGCTTTGTTGCTGGCCCAGAAGCGAACAAAAGAGGAAGTCATTATGTGCAGTATGAGTACTTTAAAATATTTAAAATTATGTAAGTTCATCTAATGAATTTTAACAGAATTATCTTTCCTTGGGCAAGTTATCTGTACACAGTTATACATATATCCACTCACTCTGAATGTCCAGCTTGTGTAAAATAGATTGCTGATATTTTAATGATGTGGTAACATAAAATACATTCCTATTTTAACTTTTAATACAAAAACAAAATACTGCAGATGCTGGAAATCTGAAATAAAAACAGAAAATGTTGGGAACATTCAGCAGGTTAAGCAGTATCTGTGGAGAGAGAAACAGTGCCTAATCAGGTCGATGACCCTTCGTCAGAACTGGAAAAAGCTGGAGATGGAACAGGTTTTTAAGCAAGTGCAGGGGCGGGGGGAGGGGAGGAAAGAACAAAAGGGAAGGTCTGTGATAGGATGGAAGGCAGGAGAGATTAAGAGACAAAAGGGATGGTGGTGCAAGGCAAAGTAGATGGTAATGGGACAAGTTAAGAAACAAAAGATGACTCTGGATAAAGTGTAAATGGCAATGGCAGAATGATCGACAGCTGCCATGTGAGAGAGAGGAAAAAAAAATGGGGCAGAGGTTATGGTCTGAAATTGTTGAACTCTCTCGAGTCCAGAAGGCTGTAAAGTGCCTAATCGAAAGACGAGTTGCTGTTCCTCGAGCTGACATTGAGCCTCATTGGAACAGTATAAGAGGCCGAGGGTGGAGTGGAGAATTAAAGTGACAGGCGACCAGAAGCTCGGGGTCACCCTTACGGACTGAACGGAGGCGTCCCGCAAAGTGGTCACCCAATCTTCCAGGTGAAACAGCGATTTACTTGTACTTCTTGCAATTTAGTATACTGAATTCGCTGCTCACGATGTCTCCTCTACATTGGGGAAACCAAATGCAGATTGGGTGACCACTTTGCGGAACACTTCCGTTCAGTCCGTAAGGGTGACCCCGAGCTTCCGGTTGCCTGTCACTTTAATTCTCCGCTCCATTCCCACTCTGACCTCTCCGTCCTCGGCCTCTTACACTGTTCCAATGAAGCTCAACGTAAGCTCGAGGAACAGCACCTCATCTTTCGAATAGGCACTTTACAGCCTTCTGCACTCAACATCGAGTTCAACAATTTCAGACCATAACCTCTGCCCCATTTTTTTTTCTCTCTCTCTCATGGCAGCTGTCGATCATTCTGCCATTTACACTTCATCTAGAGTCATCTTTTGTTTCTTAACTTGTCCCATTACCATCTCCTTTGCCTTGCACCATCATCCCTTTTGTCTCTTAATCTCTCCTGACTTCCATCCTATCACAGACCTTCCCTTATGTTCTTTCCTCCCCTCCCCCTTTTCCCTGTCCCTACACTTGCTTAAAAGCCTGTTCCATCTCCAACTTTTTCCAGTTTTGACCAATTTTCATCGACCTGAAAAGTTAACTCTGTTTCTCTCTCTATAGATGCTGCCTGACCTGCTGAGTGCCAGCATTTTCTGTTTTCATTTCCTATTTTAACTTTGTCAGCTTGGCAGTTGACCTGTTTACTGAAAAATATTATCGTAAGAATCTAAAGCTGGTTTAAGCTCAAGGCATGCTTCCAAAATATTAGTTTTTTTTGATGTTCAGACACGTTTTGAACAAGTTGTTTATTCTATTTTTCTTTTTCTCTTCCAGCAGTTGCATTTTAGTGGTCTGATTAAATTAGTGACCTGATGTCAGGGCTTTCATACTGGAGCTGAGATTGTAATTAGCTAATCTGACTGTTAATTATTTAGTGTAGCAGCTTAGTAACTTGCATAGTATTTACAGCACAGAAACAGGCCATTCTTCCCAATGGGTCCATGCTAGTGTTTATGCTCCACACGAGCCTCCTCCCACCTTTCTTCATCTAACCCTACCAGTATAACCTTCTATTCCTTTCTCCCTCATGTGCTTATCTAGCTTCCATTTGAATGCATCTATGCTATTCACCTCAACTACTCCCTGTGGTAGCGAGTTCTACATTCTAACCACTCTCTGGATAAAGAAGTTGCTCCTGAATTCTCTATTGGATTTATTAGTGACTAGCTTATATTTATGACCCCTCATGTGTTTATCTAGCTTCCTCTGAAATGCATCTATGCTAATCGCAGTCCACCTCTGTATTAACTACACCGCCAATTTGGTGTCATCTGCAAATTTTGAAATTGTACTTCCGATTCCAGAGTCTAAATCGTTTGTATAAATGGTGAACAGTGGTCCCAGCATCGATCCTTGTGGAACACCACTTCTCATCTTTTGCAAGTCTGAGTAACTACCTTTAACCCCTCCTTTCTCTCTTCTGTTTTGCAGCCAGCTTGCTATCCATTCTGCTACTTGTCCCCTGACTCCATATGTTCTGACCTTAGTCATGAGTCTACTATGCGGTACCTTATTGAAAGCCTTTTGAAAATCTAAATATCTTGCGTCTACTGCATTACCCTTATCTACCCTTTCTGTTACTTCAAAGAATTCAATAAGGTTGCTCAAGCATGACTTTTCCTTTTGAAATCCGTGCTCACTACTCTTTATTTTATTTTCAGTACTAGATATTTTTCTATTACATCTTTGAGTAAGGATTCCATTATCTTTCCTACGACCAACATTAAGCTAATTAGTCTATAGTTCCATGGACTTGTTTTATCGCCCTTTTTAAATGTAGGAATCACATTAGCTGTGTGCCAGTCCTTTGGCACTATTTCCTTTTTTAATGAATTTTTATATATATACGTAATAGTGCCTCTCCTATCTCTTCCGTAACTTTTAATATGCGCAGACACAATCCATCCGAACCAGGGGGTTTATCCTGTAAGTTTGATTAGAATCATAGAAATTTACAGCATAGAAGGGGGGCCATTTCGGCCCATCATGGCCCCGCTGGCCATCCAAGAGCTATCCAGCCAAATCCCACTTCCCAGCTCTTGGTCCGTAGCCCTGCAGGTTGGAGCATCCCAAGTGCACATCCAAGTACTTTTTAAATGTGGTTCAGGTTCCTGCCTCTACCACCCTTTCAGGCAGTGAGTTCCAGACCCCCACAACCCTCTGGGTGAAGAAATTTTCCCTCAAATCCCCTCTAAACCTTCCACCAATTACTTTAAATCTGTGCCCCCTGGTTTTTGACTGCTCTGCTAAGGGAAATAGATTCTTTCTATCCACTTTATCTAGGCCCTTCATCATTTTATACACCTCAATAAGGTCTCCCCTCAGACTCCTCTGTTCCAAGGAAAACAAACCCAGCCTATCCAGTCTTTCCTCGTAGTTAAGATTCTCTACTCCCGGCAACATCCTTGTAAATCTCCTCTGTACCCTCTCTAGTGCAATCACATCTTTCCTGTAATGTGGTGACCAGAACTGCACGCAGTACTCTAGCTGAGGCCTAACTAGTGTTCTATACAGTTGAAGCATAACCCCCCCTGCTCTTGTATTCTATGCCACGGCTAATAAAGGCAAGCATTCCGTATGCCTTCTTAACCACCTTATCTACCTGGCCTGCTACCTTCAGGGATCTGTGGACATGCACTCCAAGGTTCCTTTGTTCATCTACACTACTCCGTGTCCCACCATTTAATGTGTTTTCCCATTCCTTGTTAGCCCTCTCCAAATGCATTACCTCACACTTCTCCGGATTGAATTCCATTTGCCACTGTTCTGCCCACCTGACCAATTTATTGATATAAGAACATAAGAAATAGGAGCAGGAGTAGGCCAATCGGCCCCTTGAGCCTGCTCCACCATTCAATAAGACCATGGCTGATCTGATCCTAACCTCAAATCTACTATCACTCTCCATCCCACCCGAACCCATGTGATCTCCTGGGAGAGGTGCAAAACCAGATTAAAAAACCCAATGGCCAATTTGGGAGAAAAAATCTGGGAAATTCCTCTCCGACCCATCTAGGCGATCGAAACTCGTCCAGGAGATCACTCTGTCCCTATATCTTCCTGCAGTCTACAGCTTCCTTTTTCAGTATCAACCACACAGCCGATTTTAGGATCATCTGCAAACTTCTTAATCATACCCCCTATATTCAAGTCTAGATCATTGATATATACCACAAAAAGCAAGGGACCTAGTATTGAGCCCTGAAGAACCCCACTGGAAACAGCCCTTCAGTCACAAAAACACCCATCAACCATTACCCTCTGCTTCCTGTCTCCGAGCCAGTTTAGAATCCAACTTGACACTTTGCCCTGGATCCCATGGGCTTTTAACTTCGTGACCAGTCTGCCATGTGGAACCTTATCAAAAGCCTTGCTAAAGTCCATATACACTACATCAAATGCACTACCCTCATCTACCTTCCTTGTTACCTCCTCTCAAAATTCAATCAAGTTTGTCAGACATGACCTTCCCTTAACAAATCCGTGCTGACTATCCTTAATTAATCTGTGTCTTTCTAAATGAAGATTTATCTTGTCCTTCAGAATTCTTTCCAATAATTTTCCCACCACCGAGGTTAGGCTGACTGGCCTGGAATTACTCGGTCTATCCTTTTTCTCCCTTTTTAAACAAGGGTACCACATTTGCAGTCTTGCAGTCCTCCAGTCCTCCGGCACCACACCTGAAGTCAGAGAGAATTGAAAAATGGTCAGGGCCTCTGCTATTTCCTCTTTTGCTTCGCTTAACCTGGGATACATTTCATCCAGGCCTGGGGATTTATCCACTTTGAAAGCTGCTAAACCCCTGAATACTTCCTCTCACTATGTTTATTTCATCTAATATTTCACACTCCTCCCCCCCCCGATAGCAATGTCTGCTTCACCCCACTCCTTTGTGAAAACAGACACAAAGTATTCATTAAGAACCCTACTGACGTCTCCCACCTCCACACACAGATTACCCTCATGGTCTCCAATAGGCCCTACCCTTTCTTTAGTTATCCTTTTACTCTTAATATATTTATAAAACATCTTTGGGTTTTCCTTGATTTTACTTGCCAAGAATTTTTCATGCTCTCTCTTTGCTTTTCTGATATCCTTTTTAATTGCACCCCTGCACTTTCTGTACTCCTCTAAAGATTCTGGAGTATTTAGCCCTCGGTATCTGTCATACGCTTCCCTTTTTTTCTTTATCCTATCCTGTATGTCTCTCGGCATCCAGGGGGCTCTAGATTTGTTAGTCCCACCTTTTTTCTTTAAGGGCACATGTTTGGTCTGAACCCTCCGGATCTCGTCCTTGAATGCCTCCCACTGCTCTGACACTGATTTACCTTCAAGTAGCTGTTTCCCGTCCACTATGGCTGGCTAAATCCCCTCTGAGCTTAGCAAAATTTGCTTTTCCCCAATTTAGAATTTATTCCTGGTCTATCCTTTTCCTTTTCCATAACTACCTTAAATCTAACAGAATTATGGTCACTAGCACCAAAATGCTCCCCCACTGATACGCCTTCTACCTGCCCAGCTTCATTCCCTAAAACTAAGTCCAGAACTGCCCCCTCCCTTGTTGGGCTTGCTACATACATACTGGCTAAAAAAGTTTTCCTGGATGCATTTTAGGAATTCCGCACCCTGCATACCCTTCACACTACAGGAAACTTTGGTTTATCCGGAGGTTGTATGTCCGGAAACCTCGATCTACCGGCAGAAATCAGGAGCAGTTTTGTTAGGTTTTTTTTCTTCTCGTGGCCTTTTTTTCAACAGTCAGGCTCTGGAAAGTCTCTGAAGCTGTTGCTAAGCTGCAGAGATGTTTCCAAGGTACGGGCCGACTGTTTAGAAGCTGTTGCTAAGCAACAGTGTTTGTTGTCAGATACGGAGATGAAAACCTCCGTATGCTTCAACATTAACGCTGGTATGTCTGGCAGTTTTGATAGATCGGCAACAGCTCGGTCCCGTCGGTGCCGGATATAACGAAGTTTCCTGTAATTTTATCCCAGTTAATATTGGGGTAGTTGAAATCTCCTACTATTACTGCCCTATAGTTTTTGCACTTCTCAGAAATTTGTCTACATATTTGTTCTTCTATCTCCCTCTCACTGTTTGGGGGTCTGTAGTACACTCCCAGCAGTGTGATCACCCCTTTTTTGTTTTTCAATTCGACCCATATGGTCTCGCTTGATGATTCCTCCAACATATCATCCCTCCCCACAGCTGTAATAATTTCTTTAATCAATACCGCGACTCCCCCTCCCTTTTTACCTCCCTCTCTATCCCATCTGAAAATCCTGTTACCAGGAATATTGAGCTGCCATACCTGCCCCTCTTTCAGCCACGTCTCTGTAATAGCTATAATATCATAGTCCCAAGTATCTACCTGTGCCCTCAGCTCATCTGCCTTGTTCGCTATACTCCTTGCATTGAAGTATATACCATTTAGTACAGGAAAGCTTCCTTGTTGACTACTATCTAGCCCTTGATTCCTCTGTCCTTCCAATTTACTTTCTACGTTTTTGTTTTCCAATTCCAGTTTTTCTTCCCTCCCTATTGACTCTGTACTTAGGTTCCCATCCCCCTGCCAAGCTAGTTTAAACCCTCCCCAACAGCACTAGCACACCCTCCCGTGAGGATATTGGTCCCGTTCCTGTTGAGGGGCAACCCGTCTGGCTTGTAGAGGCCCCACCTCCCCCAGAAATGGTTCCAATTCCTCAGGAATCTAAAGCCCTCACTCCTACACCATCTCTCCAGCCACGCATTCATCTGCTCTATCTTCCTATTTCTGTACTCACTGGCACGTGGCACTGATGTCCTAGGGGGAGTGTTTGCTAGTGCTGTGGGAAAGGGTTTAAACTAAAATGGCAGGGGGCTGGGAACCTGTGCAGGGAGACAGAGGAAAGGGAAACCAGGATAGAAGCAAAAGACAGGAAGGAGGAAAACAAAGTGGTAGTCAGAGAAATCAAGGGTTTAAATTAAACATGGCCGCAGTAAATAATTTTAAACGGTCTAAGAGTGTTAAAAAAACAAGCCTGAGGGCTTTGTGTCTTAATGCGAGGAGCATTCGTAATAAGGTGGATGAATTAGCTGCGCAAATACATGTAAACGGATATGATGTAATTGGGATTACAGAAACATGGCTCCAGGGTGACCAAGGCTGGGAACTCAACATCCAAGGGTAGTCAATATTCAGGAAAGACAGGCAAAAAGGAAAAGGAGGTGGGGTAGCATTGCTGGTTAAAGAGATTAACACAATAGTAAGGAAGGATATTAGCTCTGATGTGAAATCTGTATGGGTAGAGCTGAGAAATACCAAGGGGCAGAAAGATGCCCAAAGATGTGCGGGTTAGGTTGATTGGCTATGATAAATTGACCCTTAGTGTTAGGGGGTTAAATACGTGGGGTTACAGTGATAGGGTGGGATATGTGTTGGTGTAGGGTTACGGGGATCGGGTGGGATATGTGTCGGTGCAGGCTCGATGGGCCGAAATGGCCTCTATCTGCACTGTGGGGTTTCTGTGATTCTGAAAATGTTAGTGGGAGTTGTATACAGACCCCCAAACAGTAATGCGGAGGTTGGGGATGGCATTAAAAGGGAAACACAGAAACATAGAAGATAGGAGCAGGAGTAGGCCATTCGGCCCCTCGAGCCTGCTCCGCCATTCAATGCGATCATGGCTGATTATCCAAATTCAGTACCCGGTCCCTGCTTTCTCCCCATACCCCTTGATCCCTTTAGCCTTGAGAAATATATCCAACTCCTTCTTGAATATATTTAACTAGCAGGGGGTGCCGGCGTTGCCAGGGCAGTTTAGAGGGCCGCACGGTTGACGGCCGGCCACTGCCGCTCCCCCGCTATGTGCCTCGGGCCGCGCGGTTGACGGCCAGCCGCTGCCGGTCCCCCGCTGTGTGTCTCAGGCCGAGCGGTTGTGAGGCCTGGCCTGAGTGACCCCAACTCACCTCCCGCTCCGGCCGGCCGACGCAGTTGAGGAAAAGCAGGGTAAAAAATGGCGGCGAAGTTTCGGGAGTCTGCAGGATTAGGTCCCGCCCATGACACACCGATTGGTCAACCATCAGGTCACTGAAGTGCAGGATTGGTCAACCATCACGTCACTCAACGCTAATGAGCAGTAGGATTGGTCAACTGCTAATGAGCGGATTTTTGAACGTTTTTTGTATACTGTGCGAACAATTTTTGTCTAACCAAAAAGTAAATACGCCTATGACACTCCCCTGATCATCAGCTTTCTTTTCATCGAACATGTGTAGGTATGCTCTATAACTTGTGGACAGACGGACAGACGGACAGACATACTGCTTATATACTAGCTGGGGGAGCCCGGCTTTGCCAGGGCTGTTTTGGGCCAGGCGGTTTAAATGGAGTCCCAGGCTTTGGGGCCTGTCTGTCTGTCCCTGTGTGAATCTGCTGCCGGGCAACATTTCTACCTTTTCATAGCTTCAAAGATGAA
Source organism: Somniosus microcephalus (assembly GCF_052327205.1). Taxonomy (NCBI): domain Eukaryota; kingdom Metazoa; phylum Chordata; class Chondrichthyes; order Squaliformes; family Somniosidae; genus Somniosus; species Somniosus microcephalus. The sequence continues at coordinate 99,414,235 of NC_140998.1, read as the reverse complement.
AGTGAAAGTACTTATAAAACGTTTTTGGTAAATGTTATGTTATTTTTAAAAAGAGATACTAACTTTTTCGAAGCTGGATTAGCAGATTTTGAGCTGGAAGTAGTGAAGCAATGGCTGCCCGATGCCGGAGTTGAAAAACATTAGTCCCGCCCACAGACGCAGCGATTGGCCAACCATCAGGCAACTGAACTGTAGGATTGGTCAATCGTGACGACACAGGATTGGTCGACCTTGACGTCAGTCAATCAATGCTATTTGCAGATAATGAGTTTAATTTTGAAGGTTTTTTGCATAACGCGCGAACAATTTTCATCCGACCGAAAAGTAAAATATGCTTATGACGGTTCTGGAATCGTAAGCTTTCTTTCGATGTAACACACATGTAGGTACGCTCTATAACTTTCGAGTTTATTCAATACAGACAGACAGACGGAATGACAGACAGAAGAACTGCTTTATATATTTAGACTAGCTGAAGTGCCCGGCGGTGCCGAGGGTCTTTTGAGGGCATATTGTTGGAAGAGAGAGAGAGCGAGCGACTGGGGGGGTGGGGGGGGGGGAGAGAGAGAGCGACTGGGGGGTGGGGGGGGGAAGAGAGAGAGCGACTGAGGCGGGGGGGGAAGAGAGAGAGCGACTGAGGGGGGGGCGAAGAGAGAGAGCGACTGAGGGGGGGCGAAGAGAGAGAGCGACTGAGGGGGGGGCGAAGAGAGAGAGCGACTGGGGGGGGAGAAGAGAGAGCGACTGGGGGGGGAGAAGAGAGAGAGCGACTGGGGGGGGGGAAGAGAGAGAGCGACTGGGGGGGAAGAGAGAGAGCGACTGGGGGGGGAAGAGAGAGAGCGACTGGGGGGGGAAGAGAGAGAGCGACTGGGGGGGGAAGAGAGAGAGCGACTGAGGGGGGGGAAGAGAGAGCGACTGGGGGGGAGAAGAGAGAGCGAGACTGGGGGGGGGAAGAGAGAGAGCGACTGGGGGGGTAGAGAGAGCGCGACTGGGGGGGAAGAGAGAGCGCGACTGGGGGGGAAGAGAGAGCGCGACTGGGGGGGAAGAGAGAGCGACTGGGGGGAAGAAGAGAGAGAGAGCGGATGGGGAGTTGGGGGGAAGGGGTGTGGTGGGGGGGAAGGGGTGTGGTGGGGGGGAAGGGGTGTGGTGGGGGGGAAGGGGTGTGGTGGGGGGGAAGGGGTGTGGTGGGGGGGAAGGGGTGTGGTGGGGGGGAAGGGGTGTGGTGGGGGGGAAGGGGTGGGGGGGGAAAAGGGGTGGGGGGGGAAGGGGTGTGGGGGGGAAGGGGTGTGGGTGGGAAGGGGGGAGGGGAAGGTGTGGGGGAAGGGGGGTTGGGGGTGTGTGGGGGGGAAGGGGGGGTGTGGGGGGTGGAATGGGAGGGGGGGGGAGATATACTTAAAGTACAGGAAACTTTGGCTATCCGGCACCCACGGGACCGAGCTGCTGCCTTGCCTTAAAACTGCCCTACTCTCCAGAGTTAATGTTGAGAGATACGGAGATTATTATCTCCGTATTTGACAACAAACACTGTTGCTTAGCAACAGCTTCGGGTGTGGCCCTAAAGCTCTGAAGCTGAAGCTGTTGCTATAGCTACAGACCTTGCCCAGCTTGACTGTTCAAACAAAGGAAAATAAACAAACAAAGAATAAAAAACGGCTGCTGATTTTTGTGGTGGCTCCAGATTGCCGGATAGCTCACCTCCGGAAAGCACAAAGTTTCCTGTACTTATAAAACATTTTTGGTAAATCTTTCTATAACATACACTTTACAACCTCACCAAGCTTTTTATTAAAAAAGTGGTCCTCACCTCAGTGTTGTACTACAAACAATGGCCGCCGCTTGCTTTTCCGTTGGAAAGATTAGGCCCCGCCCACACAATCGATTGTCTGTCTCGGTCACCAGGACCCGATTTGGAGCACAGAAGCCCCACCCACTCTATGTTCCTGTACTAAGATGGCCGCGCAGGCACTCTGTTACACACTGAATCAAAATGGCGTCGCACTGAAACTTTTCGCCCTCCTTGACAAAGATGGCTGCCGTTAATCTGGGGCTGTCAGCAGAAGAAATTTCCTCAGCTGCAAAAACAGGATCTTCTGACTATTATTCGGGGCTTGCGACCTACCCCAGTTGCTTATGAAGCCTCCCCACCTACTGACCCTGGGAATGGAGCTGAGGCAGCACACCCTCTCTCCTCTGCCAGTGTTTGTCTCTGCCTAGGCCGGGAGCCTGGGTCCAGAGTTGCACTGCTGGCAGTTGGAGAAGCCTAGGCCCCGGGCCTGGAAAAACGGTGAAAGGTAGGAGAATTATAGAGGTTAGAGAAAAGATTTACAAATTAATTAACTTTTTTTAAAAATAATTTGTGTTTTAAAAGCAACTTTTTTTTTGCTGGAAATGTAGATTTGAAAAGAAACACGCAGAAAGCGGGAAAATGAAATGAAAAGTTTAGAATCAAGATGGCGGAGACTCCACTCGGTTCAGAACGATAAGGCCCGCCCACACACGCACCGATTGGTCGACCGTCAGGTCACCAAAGCGTAGGATTGGTCAATCGTCTAGTCACTCGACTGTAGGAGGGCCCACCCGCACGCGCCAGGAACCCGGCGTACGATTGGTCGACCTCGAGGTCACTCTTGTCGCTAATGAGCGGATAATGAGATGCTAATGAGCGGAATGTTGAATGTTTTTTGGATACCGCGGGCGCAATTTTTGTCCGGCTGAAACGTAAATACGTTTAGACGGTTCTGGAATTGTCAGCTTTCTTTCGACGTAACGCACGTGTAGGTACGCTCTAACTTTCGAGTTAAATCAAGACCGACAGACAGACGGAATGACACAGAAGTATCCTTTTATATAGATATAGAAGATAGATTCGATAGATAGATTAGATAGATAGATAGATAGATTAGATAGATAGATAGAATAGATAGATAGATAAGAGATAGATAGATAGATTAGATAGAAGATGAATTGGCCTCTACTGCCTTCTGTGGTAGAGAATTCCACAGGTTCACCACACTCTGGGTGAAGAAATTCCTCCTCATTTCTGTCCTAAATGGCCTACCCCTTAGACTGTGACCCCTGGTTCTGGACTCCCCGACCATCGGGAACATCCTTCCAGCATCTAGTCTGTCTAGTCCTGTTAGAATTTTATAAGTTTCGATGAGATCCCCTTTCATTCTTCTAAACTCCAGCGAGTACAAGCCCATTCGATCCAATCTCTCCTCATACGTCATTCCTCATTCCTGCCATCCCAGGTATCAGCCTGGTGAATCTTCGCTGAACTCCTTCCATGGCAAGAACATCCTTCCTCAAATAAGGCGACCAAAACTGCGCACACTACTCAAGATGTGGTGTCACCAAGGCCCTGTACAACTGCAGCAAGACATCCTTGTTCCTGTACTCAAACCCTCTCACTACGAAGGTCAACATACCATTTGCCGCCTTAACCGCCTGCTGCACCTGCATGCTTACCTTCAGCGACTGATGCACAAGGACACCCAGGTCTCGTTGCACTTCCACTTCTCCCAATCTATTGCCATTCAGATAATAATCTGCCTTCCTGTTTTTGCTACCAAAGTGGATAACCTCACATTTATCCACGTTATATTGCATCTGCCATGCTTCTGCCCAATCACCCAACTTGTCCAAATCATCCTGGAGTTCCTCGGCATCCTCCTCACAGCACACACGCCCACCCAGCTTTGTGTCGTCTGCAGATTTGGAGATATTACATCTAGTTCCCTTGTCTAGATCATTAATATATATTGTGAATAGCTGGGGTCCAAGGACCGATCCCTGCGGTACCCCACGAGTCACTGCCTGTCACTCGGAAAAAGACCTGTTTATTCCAACTCTTTGCTTTCTGTTTGCCAACCAGTTCTCTATCCAAGTCAGTACCTTGCCCCCAATCCCATGTGCCTTAACTTTACACGCTAATCTCTTATGCGGGACCTTATTGAAAGCCTTTTGAAAGTCCAAATACACCACATCCACTGGTTCTCCCTTATCCATTTTACCAGTTACATCCTCAAAAATTCCAGTAGATTAGTCAAGCACGATTTACCCTTTGTAAATCCATGTTGACTTTGTCCGATCCTGTCGCTGTTTTCCAAGTTCTCTGCTGTTACATCTTTTATAATTAGAGACGCGTGCAATAAGGGCACAGTAGTTATCATGGGTGACTTTAATCTACATATAGATTGGGCTAACCAAATTAGTAACAATACTGTGGAGGAATTATTCCTGGAGTGTATACGGGATGGTTTCCTGGACCAATATGTCGAGGAACCAACTAGAGATCAGGCCATCTTGGACTGGGTATTATGTAATGAGAAAGGAATAATTAGCAATCTTGTGCGTGGCCCCGTAGGGCGGAGCGATCATAATATGATAGAATTCTTCATTAAGATGGAGAATGAAGTAGTTGACTCAGAGACTAGGGTCCTGAATTTAAATAAAGGAAACTACGATGGTATGAGGCGCGAGTTGGGTAGGATTGATTGGGGAATGTCACTCAAAGGGTTGACGGTAGATAGGCAATGGCAAACATTTAAAGATCGCATGGATGAACTACAGAATTTGTTCATCCCTGCTTGGCATAAAAATAAAACAAAAATGGTGACTCAACCATGGCTAACGAGGGAAATTAGGGATAGCATAAGATCCAAGGAGAGGACATATAAATTGGCCAGAAAAAGTAGCAAACCTGAGGATTGGGAGCAGTTTAGGATTCAGCAGAGGACAAAGGGATTAATTAAGGGGGAAAATAGAGTATGAGAGTAAGCTTGCAGGAAACATAAAAACTGTCTGTAAAAGCTTCTATAGATATGTGAAGAGAAAAAGATTGGTGAAGTCAAGCGTAGGTCCCTTGCAGTCAGAATCAGGGGAATTTATAATGGGGGAACAAAGAAATGGCAGAACAATTAAATACATACTTTGGTTCTGTCTTCACGAAGGAGGACACAAATAACCTCCCAGAGATGTCGGGGAACATAGGGTCTAATGAGAGGGAGGAACTGAATGAAATCAATATTGGCAGGGAAATGGTGTTGGGGAAATTGATGGGATTGAAGGCCGATAAATCCCCCAGGGCTTGATAATCTACATCCTAGGGTACTTAAGGAAGTGTCCCTAGAAATAGTAGATGCATTGCTGATCATCTTCCAAAATTCTATAGACTCTGGAACAGCTCCCATGGATTGGAGGGTAGCTAATGTTACCCCACTATTCAAAAAAGGTGGTAGAGTGAAAATGGGGAATTATAAGCCTGACATCGGTAGTGGGGAAAATGCTAGATTCCATTATAAAAGATGTAATAGCAGAGCACTTGGAAAACAGTGACCTGATCGGACAAAGTCAACATGGATTTACAAAAGGTAAATCATGTTTGACTAATCTACTGGATTTTTTTGAGAATGTAACTGATAGAATAGATAAGGGAGAACCAGTGGATGTGGTGTATTTGGACTTTCAGAAGGCTTTCGATGAGGTCCCACATAAGTGATTAGCATGTGAAGTTAAGACACATGGGATTGGGGGCAAGGTACTGACTTCGATAGAGAACTGGTTGGCAGACAGGAAGCAAAGAGTTGGAATAAACGGGTCTTTTTCCCGAGTGGCAGGCAGTGACTAGTGGGGTACCGCAGGGATCAGTCCTAGGACCCCAGCTATTCACAATATAAATGATCTAGATGAGGGAACTAGATGTAATATCTCCAAGTTTGCAGACGACACAAAGCTGGGTGGGCGTGTGTGCTGTGAGGAGGATGCTGAGAAACTCCAGTATGATTTGGACAGGTTGGGTTATTGGGCAGATGCAGTATAATGTGGATGAATGCGAGGTTATCCACTTTGGTGGCAAAAACAGGAAGGCAGATTATTATCTGAACGGGAATAGATTGGGAGAAGGGGAAGTGCAATGAAACCTGGGTGCCCTTGTGCACCAGTCGCTGAAGGTAAGCATGCAGGTGCAGCAGGCAGTTAAGAAGGCAAATGGTATGTTGGCCTTCGTCGCGAGAGGGTTTGAGTACAGGAACAAGGATGTCTTGCTGCAGTTGTACAGGGCCTTGGTGAGACCACACCTTGAGTAGTGTGTGCAGTTTTGGTCACCTTATTTGAGGAAGGATGTTCTTGCCGTGGAAGGAGTGCAGCGAAGATTCACCAGACTGATACCTGGGATTGCAGGAGTGACATATGAGGAGAGATTGGGTCGATTGGGCTTCTACTCGCTGGAGTTTAGAAGAATGAGAGGGGGTCTCATTGAAACTTATAAAATTCTAACAGGACTAGACACTAGATGCAGGTAGGATGTTCCCGATGGCCGGGGAGTCCAGAACCAGGGGTCACAGTCTAAGGATAAGGGGTAAGCCATTTAGGACAGAGCTGAGAAGGAATTTCTTCACCCAGAGTGTGGTGAGCCTGTGGAATTCTCTACCACAGAAGGCAGTTGAGGCCAATTCATGAATATATTCAAAAAAGAGTTGGATATATCTCTTAAGGCTAAAGGGATATGGGGAGAAGGCAGGGACAGGGTACTGAGTTTGGATGATCAGCCATGATCTCATTGAATGGCAGAGCAGACTGGAGGGGCCGAATGGCCTACTCCTGCTCCTAGTTTCTATGGTAGTAATCCGGAGATTGCTACTTTTGAGGTCCTGCTTTTTAACTTCTTTCGTAGCTCCCTAAACTCTGCCTGCAGTACCTCATCCCTCTTCCGTACCTATGTCGTTGGTACCGATATGGACCACGACCTCTGGCTGTTCATCCTCCCCCCTCAGAATGCCCTGCAGCCGTTCAATGATGTCCTTGACCCTGGAACCAGGGAGACAACGTACCATCCTGGAGGCACGTCTGTGGCCGCAGAAACGCCTGTCTGCTCCCCTAACTGTTGAATCCCCTAGCACTATTGCTCTCCCTCTCCTCTTCCGCCCCAGCCTGTGCAGCTGAACCTTCCATGGTGCTGTGGACTTGGCTCTGGCTGCACTCCCCAGAGGAACCATCCCCCTCACCAGTACTCGGCATCGAATACTGTTTGGTGAGCACGATGGGCTCGGGGGACTCCTGCACTACCTGCCTGTTCCTCCTCTTCTGTCTGACGGTCACCCATTCTCTCTCTGCCTGCACACTCTAAAGCTGTGGGGTGACCACTTCCGAAAACATGCTATCCACGTAGCTCTCAGCCTCGCGGATGCACAGCAGTGACTACAGCTGCCGCTCAAGCTCCGTAACCCAGTGCTCGAGCTGCTGTAGCTGGCGACACTTCCCACACGTCGTCGTCCAGACCACAGGAGGTGTTCAGGACTTCCCACATGGCACAGGATGTGCATTCCACGGGTGTGCGCTGCCCTGCCATACCTCTAATTAACAGACTATTTATTAGCCTAGCTGGAATAAACTTAAAAACTTTAAGAAAGCCAAGTAAAAACACTTAACAGATACTCACCAATCAGCTCCCTCTTTTTGAACGTTTTGTTTTTAATCCCGGCTCTTAATTTAAACCAATGCCCAAGATAGAGAGAAATACTGACCAACCAATCGCTCCTTTCTGCCTCCGCTCTCTGGCCTCACTCTGCTGCGCTCTTTATATCCTCAGGCTCTGCTCTCGCTCCCCCTCGGGTCCGCTGCCTCCACTCTTGGGCCTCGCTCTTTATATCCTCAGGCTCTGCTCTCGTTGACTCTCGGGTCTGCTGCCACCGATATCAGTTTATCAATTATCTCCCCCTTTCTATCTTAAATGTTTTTCTATCTTTTTTGATCTCTTCTTTGAATGTCACAACCATCATGTTGGTCACCCTGGTAAATGCCAAAGCAAAGTAATTATTTAATATTTCTGCCATTTTGCTGTCATTACCTGAGAGTTTATCATGTGTATCCCTTAGTGGCCCTATCCCTATACTGATTTTTCTTTTATTATTTGTGTCTAGAATAATTTATTATTTTTATATTCCTTGATAATTTAATTTTATCATTTCTCTTTGGCTTCCTAATTGTCTCTTTACTTCTTTCCTAACCTTTTCGTATTCCCTCTTGTCATCCTCTCCTTTATTGTCTACTACTTAATGTTTGCCTTTTTCTTTAGTTTCAATTTTACCCTTATTTCTTTATTCATCCATGGTGTGTCATTACTGGCTAGTTTGTTCCTGCTTTTAACTTGTATAAAACATTTGTGATTTAACATGGCAGTTAGCTCTGGTATTTGGAGGTATCAAGCAGAAGCCACGTGTTCTCCAATGAAGGGTAGAAAAAGGGAAATATGAAGAAAATTCATCCTGTAGCCAGTCCATAGCGGCATTGGCAGCGGCCTAGGATTAGGTAAGCTGCCCACACTCTTGGCTGCAGATTTGAGTGACCTGTGGTTACAGGGTAATTGTGAGGGGGAAAATGGTATTTTTAATGTACTTGCATTTGAGTACAGGAGCAAGGATGTCTTAACTACAGTTATACAGGGCCTTGGTGAGACCCCACCTGGAGTACTATGTGCAATTTTGGTCTTACCTAAGAAAGGATATACTTGCCATAGAGGGAGTGCAGCGAAGGTTCACCAGACTGATTCCTGGGATAGCAGGACTGTCTTCTGAGGAGAGATTGGGTCGACTAGGCCTGTATTCACTAGAGTTTAGAAGAATGAGAGGGAATCTCATTGGAAACGTATAAAATTCTGACAGGGCTAGACATACTGGATGCAGGGAGGATGTTTCCCCTGGCTGGGGGGTCTAGAACGAGGGGTCACAGTCTCGGAATACGGGGTAGGACATTTAGGACTGAGATAAGGAGAAATTTCTTCACTGAGGGTGGTGAACCTGTGGAATTCTCTATCACAGAAGACTGTGGAGGCCAAGTCACTGAATATATTTAAGAAGGAGATACAGGAAACTTTGTGTTATCCGGAGGCTAAATGTCCAGCAAACTCGAGCCACCGGCAAAAATCAGGAGCCGTTGTGAGGATTTTTTTCTTTTCGTTGCTTTTTTCTCAACAGTCAAGCTCTGCAAGGTCTCGCTGAAGCTGTTGCTAAGCTACAGAGACGTTTGCAAGGTACGATTGACTGTTTAGAAGCTGTTGCAAGCAACAGGGTTTGTTGCCAGATACGGAGCTCAAAATCTCCGTATGTTTCAACATTAGCGCTGGTTTGTCCGGCAGTTTTGATGGGACGGCAACAGCTCGGTCCCGTCGGTGCCGGATAGCACAAAGTTTCCTGTAGATAGATTTCTGGACACAAAGACATCAAGGGGTATGGGGAAAGAGCAGGAATATGGTATTGAGATAGAGGATCAGCCATGATCATATTGAATGGCAGAGCAGGCTCGAAGAGCCGAATGGCCTCCTCCTGCTCCTATTTTTCTATGTTTCTATGCAATTTAAAAGGAGCTATCGATATAAACATGTATTCATAACTTATTACAGGGATGGGAAGTTGTGGTCAACTTGTTAGTAGTCTGAAACAGCTACAAAATGGTATTTTAAGATCTAAAAGTACATTTACTGTGCTACAGTGATGTTTGAATATTGCCAAACCTTGGCCCAGCTGATCATTTTATAATATTGAATGAGTTAAAATATATTTGCTCCACAATGTGACACTTAAGAGATACAAAATTAGGACTCCTATCTCTGGATCTCACCCATTAGGTTTTGCCCAAATCGGAACTGGAATTGCACATGTTTTCAAGGTTGTAGAATAGTTTTGGTTGATCCAAATTGAGGGTTACTTCGTCCTTGTATTCATATACAAGACTAAGGCATCTCTATGCAGAAAAGGTAACTTAAAAAAAATTATGAATATGCTAGTAGTTGCTGAAATAATCAATCTAATTTTAAATTATTGACCATCCTAATTCTTCTATTTCTTTTTATTTGTAGAAAACTCTGAAGCAAATGATTTGAAGCCATTCTTTGATCAAACATATTCACACATATACTATGTTTTCTTTGAAAATTTTGTGACCATTGAAGCCAGTCTAAAACAAAAAGGTAAGAAGAATTTTTTTTATTGGAACTAGTGGTGGAACTAATCAAGACTCTAGGGCCTAGAAATTCAGTGGGCTGCGCCACCAGTTAGTGCCCAAAGAGGGCACTTAATGGGTTTAGCGCCACTGGCCACGCTTCCTGCGAAATTTAGCGGGGTGCTAATGGCGGCATTAGCCAGTAGCGCTGCGCCGCCACCGATGATGTCATCGGTGTGCGCAGCGCTCCGCTACCGCCCCGATCGCCAAATTTGGTAGCGCCCCCCGCTGTAACGCTGGTCCCTGTTCAGGAGGGCCTACCTGCAGCGGTTGAGGTGCGGGGCGGCCATTTTTTTTGCTGGCCGCCTGCCAGCACCTCTTCGCGCAGCCGTCCCCTGCCTCCTGAGCCCCCCACCCCCGCGTTGTACCGGCTGCCTCCCAAGAGCCCGGCACTTCTCCTCGGTGCCAGGCTCTTTTGCTGGCACTCGCGATCTCAGATCACGCTGCAGCAGGCCCCTCCCCTTTAAGAAGGGGAGGAAGGCCTGCAGTACCGCTGCGGCACGTTGTGCTGCGATTTTTTCAGTTGCAGCGCCCCAAGACGGATGCGGGGCGCCTCGAGTAGCGCCACGCTGCCGTTTGGGGTGCTTAAACTGAATTTCCGGCGGGCGCTCGCGACTCCTTCCAGGGCGGTACTTCCGGTGCCGTGGCGAGGGGCGCCACCGAATTTCTAGGCCAAGGTTTTTGGGAACGAAGAATGAGACTACTGGTCTATGAGTATTTTGATTCTTTTTTTTTTAAACTGATCTTGATGTCTAAATCTCTAATCTAAATATCAAATTTTCCTCTTTTCTATTATCTTGTGTATTTTTAAGTTTTTCCTATCAATTTTTAATCTCTACTTTCCTTGGATTTTTTTCTTTTTCCTGTTGTTTCCTGTTTCTTTTATTTGATCTGTGACTAAAATTGACATGAAAAATAAATTGTATGAAGCGAACCTTGACTTTTACTGAGCTGTTGTGATTTTCTTTGTCATATCCCAAACAAAAGTATAAAACAGTTAGTGGGGGGAGGGGACAGTGGGCAGGGAGGAGTTAGTGCACAAATTTGGTTGGAGTGTGGAGCACAATGGTGAGAGGACATTGATGTTAGAGACTGGGTTGTTAGTTGCTTCATTTTTTTAAAATTTGGAGAATAATGAATAAGGAGGTATTCTATGCTGTTGTGTGTTGCTCTTAGTTTGCTGTATTATTTTTACCAGAAAGGTATAGGGCATTATTTTTGTGTTGCTATTGTTTGCAGGGGAACCAAAATGGCCACCAGGCAAATTTATCTATTGTCATTATTAACTTTGAGCAAAATTTATTTTGATTCACCTAAGCCTGTAAAGATGTATTGTCCAGGTACTATGGGTACACTGGGCGGACTGTGGTTGATAACTATTTATATTAAATTGGGTGCCTATATTTTAGCCCTGCAAGTTATTATAATTATGATTCTTTTCTGGACTAAGTATCTCTTTTATTTATAGCCTTTTAGAAATTTAGTCCCAGTTTTAGCCTAGTTCTTGTTTCCAAATTTAGTGAAATTAGTTTTAGTTTTGTATTTAGAATTGAAATTAATTCTAATTTTAATATAGTTGAAGAAACAATACAAGTAATTTAGTCAACAGCTATTTCCTCCTCAATTTAGTGGACTGAAACACTGGCATGTCCCCGTGATCATTTGGATTGTAGAATTGGAAACGACTGTCCCTTCGATTTGATCCGATTCCAGAGTCAATCTGATCCTAGAACTACTTCATTAGCGATCAGTCAGATCGCATGCCATATCTGCATTGTCACTTCTGATTGATTAAACAATCTATTGCACTCTACCAAAGAAAGTCTTTGGCACTGACAGTTTCTCACCCAACTTGCCAAGTGCCTGTAAATTAAAAATAAATCTATAATTGATGTGCCAAATAACAGCCTGAATCCAAGAGGTTAAAGCTTAAAACTAAAGGCTTTTATTCAGTAAGAACATGGCATCAAGTTAACACAGGACAACCATCATTCATCACCGACCCAGCCCTTATGAGTAAGACCCAGCTCTTGTAAGTAAGACTCACACCAATCTGGAGGATCCAGAGGGGCGGGGCTAGGGAGGAGCATTAGTGGTTACACCTGTAGAACATTCCAGACATTAACAAGTACAACAACAACAGACAATACAAATGCCAGAACACAGTTATTTCATCACATTCACCCCCTGCTATAGATTCAGTCTGTCAGGAGGTCTGATCGTCCTCTGGGAACGACGTAACTCTTGCTGAGGCTCCTCCCTGAGTACTAACTCCGGTTCATTTGAATTCCCAGAATCATCAGTGTTTTCCACACTGAGGGTTTGTGTCTCTGAAGGTCCAATACCACGATTGAAAACTCTACTGAGTCGAACTCTTTGAGCTCCAGCAGGTGCAAGATCTTTAATAGAGACCGTATCCTCTCGCCCATCCGGATATTGAATGTACGCATACTGGGGATTAGCATGGAGGAGTTGTACTTCCTCCACCAGTGGATCAGTCTTGTGGCCTCTCATGTCTGCGCAACAGCACAGGGCCCGTGGTCGTCAACCATGTGGGTAACAATACTCCATTAGTAGCTTTTCTTGGAAAACTAAACATCCTTTCATGAGGGGTGGCATTCGTCGCTGTGCACAAGAGACCTTATGGAATGCAGCACGTCTGGCAGGACATCCTGCCAGCGAGAGGTCGGCAGGCCTCGTGACTTCAGAGACAGTACGATAGCCTTCCACACTGTCGCATTTTCTTTCTCGACCTGCCCATTACCACGAGGGTTATAGCTGGTAGTTCTACTCGTTGCAATCCCTTTCAATAGCAAAAACTGTCGCAATTCTTCGCTCATAAAGGAAGAACCCCTATCACTATGTATATAGTTAGGCATGCCAAACAAGGAAAACAGTTGGCAGAGGCATTTAATTACAACAGCACTGGTCACATCCGGACAGGGGATAACAAAAGGGAACCAAGAGTACTCGTCTATAATAATAAGAAAATAGACATTACGGTCGCTCGATGGAAGGGGACCTTTAAAATCGAGACTCAAACGCTCAAATGGTCGAGTTGCTTTAATAAGATGAGCTGTCTTGGACGGCTTATAGAAGTGGGGTTTGCATTCAGCACAAACACGACAGGTTCTGGTCATTGTCCGGACCTCCTCAATAGAGTAGGGTAGATTGTGGGACTTAATGAAGTGGTTCATTCTGGTAACCCCAGGGTGGCAGAGTGCGTCGTGGAGACTTTGAAGCTTATCTATGCCTAGACTAACACATACTCCTCATGACAAAGCATCCGATGGCTCATTGAATACTCCAGGCCTGTACTGAATATCATAGTCATATGTTGACCGTTCTATTCGCCATCTTAAAATCTTATCATTTTTGATCTTGCCTCTCTGCTTAGTATTGAACATAAAGGCCACAGATCGCGAGTCAGTAATGAGCGTAAAACGTTGGCCAGCGAGATAATGTCTCCAATACCTGACTGCTTCGATAATCGCCTGTGCCTCCTTTTCCACCGAAGAATGTCGAACTTCTGGTCCTTTCAATGTACGAGAGAAGAAAGCTACTGGTCTACCAGCTTGATTAAGAGTTGCTGCCAACGCAAAATCAGATGCATCACTTTCCACTTGAAAAGGGATCTTCTCATCCACGGCACATACCACTGCCTTCTCAATGTCCCGTTTGATATTAAGGAAAGCCTCCTGAGCTTCCGCCGATAGCAGAAAAGACGTCGACTTAATAAGAGGTCGGACTTTATCTGAGTAGCTAGCCACCCACTGGGCATAATACGAGAAGAATCCCAGACACCACCTTAAAGCTTTTACAGTGTGAGGTAAAGGTAATTCCTTAAGCGGGTGTATTCTTTCAGGATCTGGCCCGATTACCCCATTCTCCACAACGCAACTAAGAATACACAAACGTGTAGTATTAAAGGTACACTTGTTTTCGTTGTAGGTCAGGTTTAACCTCTTTGCCGTCTCTCGGAACTTCGAGATTTTGATCATGCTCCTGTTGGTCGCGCCCACAGATAGTAACATTGTCCAGGTACAGGAATGTTGCTTCCAACGCGTATTCATCCACCATACGATCCATCTCCCGTTGGAAGACGGATACCCCATTCGTCACTCCAAAGGGCACCAAGGAATTGGTACAGGCGCCCATTAGCTTCGCAGGCCGTATAAGGTCGGTCTTCTATTTTAATGGGGAGTTGATGATAGGCAGACTTTAAATCAATGGTGGAGAACACGCGGTACTGAGCTATCTGGTTCACCATCTCAAAAATACGAGGCAAAGGATAGGCGTCTAATGGGTATACAAGTTTATAGTCTGGCTATAATCGACCACAAGCCTTTTCTTTTCATTAGTTTTAACCACCACCACCACCTGGGCACGCCACGGGCTATTACTGTGTTCGATGATTCCCTCCCGTTGAAGCCTTTCCACGTCCTCTTTTATAAATGTTTTATCTTCTGAACTATACCGTCGACTCTTAGTCGCTATAGGTCTACAATTAGAAGCAAGGTTCACGAACAAAGAAGGCGGACTTACTTTTAAAGTAGAAAGGCCGCAGACTGTGAGCGGAGGCTGGGATCCACCATACTTAAGGGTGACGTGCTCATGCTGACACTGGAAGTCCAAGCCTAAAATTAAGTTCACACACAACCAAGGTAATATGAGGAGTTTAAAGTCCTTATACTCTGTATCCTTAACGGTCAATGTGACTTTACAATATCCAGTTACCTCCGAAGTAAAGGACTTGGATGCCATCACGATTTCACTTCGAGTAGGATACACCTTCCATGAACAGGAGTTAACAAGGTTGGGGTGTATAAAACTTTCAGTACTGCCACAGTCTATTAAACACCCAGTAGGACGACCATTAATCTTGATGTCCATCGTAGATTTCGACAAGGAACACGGTATGGTCTGGTCAACCGTAACCGAGGCTAGAGTAAAACGATAGGCGGCAGCAGAAAAGACATCGGGTACAGGATTACCCTTACACACTTTACTAAAATGTCCCCGTTTCTTACATTTAAAACAGGTAGCCTCTCTGGCTGGTCATCTTTGCCTGGGTTGTTTAGATTGGCCACAAAAATAACACTTAGACCGATGGGGTACAGCCGCAACAATAGGATTAAGTGGAGGCTCCATTGGTGTTATGGATGCCTCCATACTCGGAACACACAAGGCTGAAAAAGACGCATGGGCTGATGCATACACTTCTAAATTCTTCTGGGCTGCATCTAACGATCGAGCAGTAGCGACGACCGTTTTTAAAACTAACGAGTCGTTCTCGAGGAGTCTCTGTCGAATATAATTAGATCAGAGGCCAGATATGAAAGAATCGCGGATGGCTTCTTCCTGATGCAATATGGCAGAGACAGCCTTGTAGTTGCAATCCTTAGCCAAAGCCTTAAGGTCCTGCAGGAAATCGTCCAGGGATTCCTCAGGTAATTGCCTGCGAGTAGACAAAAGATACCTGGCGTATATTTCGTTAACCGACTTAAGGTACTGGGCCTTAAGAGCTGCAAGGGCCTCTTCATATGTAGTAATATCTTCAATTATATAGAGCAAGTTTGATGACTTACCAAGTTGGTTAGAAGACCCAACTTGTTAACCGTCGGATCGAACGATGCGATGAAGTGTTCAAAACATCGAAGCCAATGCGTAAATTTCTTCGACGCGTCTGCCAAATGGGGATCGATATCCAGACGCTCTGGTTTCAAAAATCAATCCATCTTCCAAAAGTTGTTATTTAATAAAATTGATGTGCCAACTAACAGCCTGAATCCAAGAGGTTAAAGCTTAAAACTAAAGGCTTTTATTAAGTAAGAACATGGCATCAAGTTAACACAGGGCAACCATCATTCATCACCGACCCAGCCCTTGTGAGTAAGACCCAGCTCTTGTAAGTAAGACTCACACCAATCCGGAGGATCCAGAGGGGCGGGGCTAGGGAGGAGCATTAGTGGTTACACCTGTAGAACATTCCAGACATTAACAAGTACAACAACAACAGACAATACAAATGCCAGAACAGAGTTATTTCATCACAATAATACAATATTTAAAAAAAAAATCAGGAAAATAAAATAGTATTTTACCCATCCCATTTTCCAATCATTCCAGCAACACACTACCACTGAAACCACCCTCCCCCCCCCCCTTTTCCCTAGTGCATTTGTGTTTGGACATTTAGGAGCTAGCCTATTGGGATTTGGTTTTATGCATGCTATTTGGAAATTGTGCCCATTTAATCACTGATTGGTTCCCTTAATCTCGTTCATCACCCTCTCTGAGCATGTGAATTTATGTTTTTTTTTATCTGAGAAACTGATGCGTAATTATATTTGATTTGACATTCTGAATAGGCGATACTTGGGTATCATCCAGAGATTTTTTTATCCAAGTCTGCTTCAGTTTCACGTGATACAAGAAAATGTTGATCCTTGTTTTTATTATCGGCACAGAAGTCAGAAGTGGAACATTGTTTCCATGATATCGCCTCTTGCACAGAGCAGTTTAAAATATCTTGACAGTTGTTAATTTCTCTAGCTGCAAAAGCACAAGGCAATCTAGTGACTAACGAGCAGGGTGCCAAATCAGTGTTTGCAATGCATCTTCCACTGCACTGCAACCATCTTGCAGAGAAGAAATACAGGGAATGAATCAATGATCATTTCACATTGCTTCTTGGGAAAGTCTCAATTCTAATTGATCGCTTATGCAAGGCTGACACATGGATCACTATACTCTATTATTAACCATTACAGTCTGAATTTAACTGCAACACATGACTATGCTTTTGGCATATTGATTCTGACGGATGTTTTTTATGGTTCCTGTGCAGGAGCCTCACCCATCCTAATTCTGCACTACTTTGGCGTCATACAATGTGTGGAGGATGTAAAATAAAAAACAACCTGGTTCTGAGGCTTTATACAGTGTGGGAGTAGAAAACCACATGCCTGCAGCGTCTTAATGACATTTCATGTGTGTGCGACATGGACAGTTTCTGGGGAAACGGTCCATCCAGCTAAGCCAATAGTTCTCAAACTTATTTTGGTTGAAGGACCCCTTTTCAAATGGATTAGTAATTATGACCCCCCCCCCCCCCCCTAAATTATAATAATATATTATAGTAATTGCAATTTTCCCACTCTTGTAAATTCACTAATGGAATTACAAAATCATAATATACATGAACAATATCTGTATTCATTAATGATTTTAGTTTAAGACAATTCAGTTGCACAGCAATTGGAACAAGCCCTGTCTTTACCTGTATATTTCCACTCAAATGGCACATGCATACACTGACTCCAAAGACATATAAACACTTTTCTAAATTTTGGGCTTTCATGCAATGACTGTAACCATCCAGCTCATCCCTTGCCAGCTCTGCTTTACGAACAACCTAAAAATAAAAAAGTTGCAAACGGGAAAGGTTTGTTAAGTACAGCTGCTTTATTGATAATGCACCATCATGGGGATAGAAACATAGAAGATAGGAGCAGGAGTAGGCCATTTGGCCCCTCGAGCCTGCTCCGCCATTCAATGCGATCATGGCTGATCATCCAAATTCAGTACCCGGTCCCTGCTTTCTCCCCATACCCCTTGAACCCTTTAAGAAATATATCCAACTCCTTCTTGAATATATTTAATGAATTGGCCTTTACTGCCTTCTGTGGTAGAGAATTCCACAGGTTCACCACTCTCTCTGGGTGAAGAAATTCCTCCTCATTTCTGTCCTAAATGGCTTACCCCTTAGACTGTGACCCCTGGTTCTGGACTCCCCGACCATCGGGAACATCCTTCCTGCATCTAGTCTGTCTAGTCCTGTCAGAATTTTATAAGTTTCAATGAGATCCCCTCTCATTCTTCTAAACTCCAGCGAGTATAAGTCCAATCGACCCAATCTCTCCTCATACGTCATTCCTGCCATCCCAGGTATCAGCCTGGTGAATCTTCGCTGAACTCTTTCCATGGCAAGAACATCCTTCCTCAGATAAGGCGACCAGAACTGCACACAATACTCAAGGTGTGGTCTCACCAAGGCCCTGTACAACTGCAGCAAGACATCCTTGTTCCTGTACTCGAACCCTCTCGCTACGAAGGCCAACATACCATTTGCCTTCTCAACCGCCTGCTGCACCTGCATGTTTACCTTCAGTGACTGGTGCACAAGGACACCTAGGTCTCGTTGCACTTCCCCTTCTCCCAATCTATTGCACTTCAGATAATCTGCCTTCCTGTTTTTGCCACCAAAGTGGATAACCTCGCATTTATCCACGTTATATTGCTTCTGCCCAATCACCCAACCTGTCCAAGCCATCCTGGAGTTTCTCAGCATCCTCCTCACAGCACACACGCCCACCCAGCTTTGTGTCATCTGCAAATTTGGAGATATTACATCTAGTTCCCTTGTCTAGATCATTAATATATATTGTGAATAGCTGGAGTCCAAGGACCGATCCCTGCGGTACCCCACTAGTCACTGCCTGCCACTCGGAAAAAGACCCGTTTATTCCAACTCTTTGCTTTCTGTCCGCCAACCAGTTCTCTAGCCAAGTCAATACCTTGCCCCCAATCCCATGTGCCTTAACTTTACACGCTAATCTCTTATGCGGGACCTTATCGAAAGCCTTCTGAAAGTCCAAATACACCACAGTCACTGGTTCTCCCTTATCTATTTTACCAGTTACATCCTCAAAAAATTCCAGTTGATTAGCCAAGCACGATTTACCTTTTGTAAATCCATGTTGACTTTGTCTGATCCTGTCACTGTTTTTCAAGTGCTCAGCTATTACATCCTTTATAATGGACTCAAGCATTTTCCCCACTACCGGTCAGGCTTACCGGTTTGTAATGCCCCGTTTTCTCTCAACCACCTTTTTTGAATAGTGGGGTAATATTAGCTACCCTCCAATCCATGGGTACTGTTCCAAATTCCATCCAATGTTGGAAGATGATCAGCAATGCATCTATTATTTCTAGGGCCACTTCCTTAAGTACCCTAGGATGTAGATTTGATTTGAGATTAGAAAATGAGTTCTTAATTTTATATGTAACTATTATATATTAAATTACCAGGTTCCAGTCTATTATTACAAAGCTCTGGGTGCCGAATGGGATTTTATCCCACAAACGCTAAAAATGTCATGATTTATCCAGTTTGTTCCTGAGATTCCTCCAGCTTCTGGATCTGGTTCTCCAGGAACAACATCACAATCATAAATGCCACAACCGCGAGAAGCTGCAATTTGGGTGGCAGGATAATTCTTGGAAGCCCATGAAATTATCAAGACATAACGCAAGTGAAAAATAATGAAGAAAATTGAAGGTGGGGGGGGCGGAGTCGCGGAAGAGTGAAATCACACGCATGGGGTGGCACTAAGGAGAAATCAACGCGAAAGAAAACATGGACACATGGAGAATTTTGCCACTTGATTTGATGCACAGCCTCTCTCTCTGGCGCTGGTTCTGAGTGTTGTTCGCTGGACAAGATCTGACTCTTGCTAACTCTCTCTCTAACCCGGCACCTTCCCATGCAAGCGCAGGAGATGCAACACCTGCCCATATACCTTCCCCCTTCCCACTGTCCAGGGCCCCAAACACCCCTTCCAGGTGAAAGTGATTTACTTGTACTTCTTGCAATCTAGTATACTGTATTCGCTGCTCACGGTGTGGTCTCTTCTACATTGGGGAGACCGAATGCAGATTGGGTGACCACTTTGCGGAACACAGTCCGTAAGGGTGACCCCGAGCTTACGGTCACCTGTCACTTTAATTCTCTGCTCCACTCCCACTCCGACCTTACCGTCCTCGGCCTCTTGCATTGTTCCACAGAAGCTCAGCGTAAGCTCGAGGAACAGCACCTCATCTTCCGATGAGGCACTTTACAGCCTTCCAGACTCAATATTGAGTTCAACAATTTCAGATCATAACCTCGGCCCCTATTATTTTTATATTTTTTATCCACACTTTTGGTTTGTGCCTTTTCCCTTTTTTTTTCTCTCCCCCACATGGCAGCTGCCTTTCACTCTGCCAGTGCATTTCACACTTCATCTAAAGCCATTGTTTGTTTCTTTACCTGTCCTATTCCTTGAATATCTCTTAATGTCTCTTATTTCATCCCCTCCCCCATTTCCCAGCCCCCAAACTGCTTTTTAATCTGTTTCATTTCCTGCCTTTTATTCTCAGTTCTGAAGAAGGGTTTCGACCTGAAATGTTGACTCTGTTCTGGCCTGCTGAGTTTTTCCAGCGTTTTCTGTTGTTATTTCGGATTTCCAGCATCCGCAGTATTTTGCTATCTGATTCGCTCTCATTGGACCGCATTCCTTGATTGACAAAGCATTTCGCCCACCGCTTGTCCTGACTCCGATTCTGATTGGTCTGTTATCATATCAATCTTTATTGTGCACATTTTTGGCAGAGCCCCTGAAATCTTCTGCGGACCTCATTTGAGAACCATTGAGTTAAGCTATGCGCCCAGGCTGTTTAATTCTATGCTCCAGCTATGTCTCTCTACAGTCAATTCAGCTGGGCTGAAGGCTGCAAAACAACCCTGCGTTAAGAAATGACAAAAAATGCAGCAAAAATATAGTAACACTTGCTTCAATATCATGTCTATGGGTATCATAATGCTAGTTTTGTACAGTTATTTCTATCTAATGCAGTGTGATGGGAGAATTAATGTGCAAATTATGTCTTACGGTTTTTTGATAGCGACCTGCAGTAATAAAGTCTAAAGTAATGGAGAATTAAAATGTACAACTTGTTTGTGACAATAATAGTGTTGGTTTTCAGTGTTCCATATATGCTATGTTTTAAAGCTACATTTCCCCACAAGTATGTTTGTGACTATCAATAATACTCCGAAAGGAAAAAAGTAAATAAATCCTACAAAAATCCTGATTTATAGTAAATTGGTTTCATTTTTCAAATGTCTTTGTAAAAATTAAAAGGTTTGTTGAAATGTTTTAATGTGTTTTTAATGCCATGCCATACTGGGGGAGGAAGGTTGAAAGTGACTGGGTGGGGTAGGGGGTGTGGTGGGGGGAGAGATTTGTGATGTGGCTTATCTTTCTGTTTTCTATGAATAGCTTGGCCAGAAAAAAAGTACTTGGTGGATCCCAGGAAATCAGACATGGCATCTGATTTGAATTCTTTGTCATCTTGACAGCAGGCTGTTAGGAGGTGCACATCAGTGAGCGAGCTGGCTTTTGCCCTCAAGTGTTTTCTTTTCCTATGGCTAAAATTCCCATGCTCTGTGCCTCTTTAAGACTGTCTGATTAAGATAAGATCACTCTCTCTTTCTGCAGAATTGCAGTTGAGAGCTTGTATCATCTTAATCTAGGTGGTCTTTTCTTATAACTTTAATTTTGGAAATAAGCATGCTGACATTTTTGATTTTCACTCAATATAAAGGCTTTTTTGTTTTTACTAATTGTTAATGATGAATTCAAGTTCAGTGTATATTTTTGTATGAAAACATTCCTGTATTGGTTTACTATAGTTTTTAAACAGTGACCTTGTTGTAATGGATTTAGAATGTTGAGTGGGTCAAAGAATGTGTTTCTATTCTGGTTTAGCTGTAATTTTTGTGATAGGTAATCAGGAATATGAGTGTTGATGCATAGAATACTTTCCAACAACCTTTCCCCTCCTCACCACCACCCCCCCCCCCCCCCACACCCCCCAAAAAAAACCTTAGGGCACCTGGTGTCAGCATTGAGCATTTCCATTCCACTTGGGTAGCAGAGGTGAGGTACACAATAAAGCAGTCTATATTCAACATTAACAATAGGGGTGAAGATCCTTTTGGTAAAATGAAGGAGAATGCCAGTTTTTGTCTGTAAGTTAACAATCTATTGACCGAATTCAATATTCAGAAATCCACGTTTCAGACCCATGTATTCCCACTATCATTAGTGGATCATTAATTAAGGCGAAAATTGGTAATTTTCCTATTTGAAGAATTTTTCACCCAACTTTGGACGACCATTACATTTTTCCCCTTCACGTTCTTTTCTCCCCCCCCCAACACAATCCCCGGCACTACAGCAATGCGGAGTATTCCACTTCCCATATCACCTATTCTCGTGGCTTTGCTTCGTGAAACTACTGATGTATTGCTGTAACTTATAAATAGCTATTGTACAATGTGATGCTCTAGTATTAAAATGCTGCTTTAATGGATCAAAAATATGGGTCTGCAAATGTGCCTTCTGAGCAGAAAAACCTGTCGAAGTTTGCACTGCTGTGTGTTTACTTTTGTGCAATAAATCTAATGCCCCATGCATATGTGGCATTCTGGCAATGATCAACAGATTTAATGAAATAGTATACAAAAGAAAAATGCTGCCTAGTTTCTCTGACACCAAAACTTCGTGCCATAATTAGATCTTTTTATGTTACACAGTTGGATTCTGGCAGAGTAAAATATTTAATAACTAGTAAATCTTAATTTACAAAATACCATGCAAGCTAATTTGATGTATTTCATGTTGTTCCAGGCCACAAATCACAGAGGGAAGAATTGGATTCTATCCTCTTTATTTTTGAGGTAAGGATGCTAGAAATTGGTGAATGTTCATGTTCCATTTAAACTAAGGTTCAATTATTCAGACATCTTGAGGCAAGTGACGTTTGTGTTTGCTGTGCATACCATAATGCCATAGGTATTTTTGTAACATTTAACAGTGTTACATAATGGTTAATGATTGCCTGCTCTACCATTTTCATATTTTGATATTGCACTAAAATTGTAACTTTTTATTTCTTATTTTCCATACTTGTTTATCTCTTAAAATGGCGTTACCAATATTCATGTGTCTAACTTCATTTGTTGCTTTCGCGGGAAAGATTTAATGCTTCTTTTCTACGAGTTGATTTCTCATGGTATTGTGCTCAGAGATGAGAAACCAAATGCACTTTTCAGGTCAAGAGGGGTTAAAGGGTGGGGAATGATTGGACATAGGGTAATGGAGGCCAAAGAGGTCATAGATTTAGCAGGGTAGGGTGAGAGGAAAATTAATCCTGTTAAAGGCCATTAGAGAAGTTAGAAGGTTACCAGGGAAGGGGGAAACAGCAAGGGTCTACGAAGATACATAAACAGTTAGAGATTGGAGCCAAGGGGAAAGTTAGTGCATGTTTGAGACTGGGGGATTGGAGTTAGGTTAGAATCTAGCGGAAGGGTAGGGATGACAGGTAGCTCATAGTGAGAGTTAGAAGCTGGGGGAGAGACGAGGCGAGAATCAAAAGCTACTGTGGAGTGGGAATAGAGCCTAAAGAAACTAGCTGCACTGTTTCGATCAGTGGCACCTGAATGGTAAGCTTCACTTTTGTCAACAGGTGAAGTTATATTGTCCATATTCACCATATTGTCAACAGGTGAAGGCTCACTATTTTTGACTGCAGTCATTATTCTACACATGGGTCTGTTTGCTCGGTCAGATCCTGGGAGACTGGACTACCCTGGAATTACTTGAGGTGTTGTTGGGGACTGTGACATAACATTATATTGTGTCCCATTTTAATCATCTCGTCGCATAACTTTATGTTCACAACGCCACCTACAGACACTGTGCCTTTTGAGATACTGAAACTACTCAGTGTTTTAGTATATAATATACATAGATGCACCTGATCAACAAGTATTCAAAATCTTGTGCATCAGTTTACTTCTAATCAGCTATACCGCTGACTTGAACAAGTTATCACTGATCTAGGAAGATGCTTTCATCTAGAATAAAAAGAAGCAAAATATGCTACTTTTAGAAGACAGCTTCTGCTTTAATAAACTGCTTAATCACAGAAATAACAACAGAAAATGCTGGAAATACTCAGCAGGCCAGGCAGCATCCGTGGAGAGAGAAACAGAGTTAACGTTTCAGGTCTGGGACCCTTCATCAGAACGGGAAAAAGCTGGAGATGTAACAGATATTAAGCAGGTGCAGAGACAGCGGGGGGGGAGGGGGGGCGGTGTTAAGAGGGGAGGAAGAAATAGAAAGAACATCCTGTACTTTTGTAAGTGGCAGGAAAGATAAAATGTTGCAAATGGGAATGGCAAAAATCATACTGCATGAAAAATGGGGGCAGGGATAATTATCTGAAATTGTTGAACTCGATGTTGAGTCCGGCAGGCTGCAAAGTGCCCAATCGAAAGATGAGGTGCTGTTCCTCGAGCTTAGGTTGAGCTTCATTGGAACAATGCAATAGCCCGAGGACAGAGAGATCAGAGTGGGAGTGAAGCGGTGAATTAAAGTGACAGGCGACCGGAAGCTCAGGGTCACCCGTACGGACTGAACGGAGGTGTTCCGCAAAGCGGTCGCCCAATCTGCGTTTGGTCTCCCAATGTTGAGGAGACCGCATCGTGAGCAGCGAATACAGTATATTAAATTGCAAGAAGTACAAGTAAATCGCTGTTTCACCTGGAAGGGGTGTTTGGGGCCCAGGACAGTGGGAAGGGAGGAGGTAAAAGGGCATGTGTTGCATCTCCTGCGCTTGCACGGGAAGGTGCCAGCTAAAGGAGCAGGGCTGTTGGGGGTGATTGAGGAGTGGACCAGGGTGTCGCGGAGGGAGCGGTCCCTTCGGAATGCTGAAAGGGGAGGTGAGGGGAAGATGTGTTTGGTGGTGGGATCACGTTGGAGGTGGCGGAAATGGCGGAGGATGATCTGTTGAATGTGGAGGCTGGTCGGGTGAAAGGTGAGGACAAGGGGAACCCTATCGTGGTTCTGGGAGGGAGGGGCAGGGGTGAGAGCAGAAGTGCGGGAAATAGAACGGACACGGTCAAGGGCCGTGTCAACCACGGTAGAGGGGAATCCTCGGTTGAGGAAAAAGGAAGACATGTCAGAAGCACTTGTATGGAAGATGGCATCGTCAGAACAGATGCGGCGGAGACGGAGAAACTGGGAGAATGGAATAGAGTCCTTACAGGAAGCGGGGTGGGAGGAAGTGTAGTCCAGGTAGCTGTGGGAGTCGGTGGGCTTGTAGTGAATGTTTGTTGAAAGCCTGCCGGACTCAACATTGAGTTCAACAATTTCAGATAATTATCCCTGCCCCCATTTTTCATGCAGTATGATTTTTGCCATTCCCATTTGCAACATTTTATCTTTCCTGCCACTTACAAAAGTACAGGATGTTCTTTCTATTTCTTCCTCCCCGCCGCCCCGCTGTCTCTGCACCTGCTTAATATCTGTTACATCTCCAGCTTTTTCCAGTTCTGATGAAGGGTCCCAGACCTGAAACGTTAACTCTGTTTCTCTCTCCACGGATGCTGCCTGGCCTGCTGAGTATTTCCAGCATTTTCTGTTATTTCAGATTTCCAGCATCCGCAGTATTTTGCAATTATGCTTAATCACAGAGATTTGTGGGCTTTGCCAAACTGTATGAAAGCATCACACTTGAACAATCAAGTAAAAGGGGAAAACTGGAAATCTGAAATAAGAACAGAAACTGCTGAAAATACACAGCAGGTCAGAAACATAGAAGATAGGAGCAGGAGTAGGCCATTCGGCCCTTCGAGCCTGCTCCGCCATTCGATGAGATCATGGCTGATCATTCAAATTCAGTACCCTGTCCCTGCCTTCTCCCCATATCCCTTGATCCCTTTAGCCTTAAGAAATATATCCAACTCTTTCTTGAATATATTTAATGAACTGGCCTCCACCGCCCTCTGTGGCAGAGAATTCCACAGGTTCACCACTCTTTGGGTGAAGAAATTCCTCCTCATTCCAGTCCTAAATGTCCTACCCCTTATCCTTAGACTATGACCCCTGGTTCTGGACTCCCCAGCCATCGGAAACATCCTTCCTGCATCTAGTCTGTCCAGGCCTGACAGAATTTTATAGGTTTTGACGAGATCCCCTCTCAATCTTCTAAACTCCAGTGAGTATAAGCCCAATCGACGCAATCTCTCCTCATACGTCATTCCTGCCATCCCAGGTATCAGCCTGGTGAATCTTCGCTGCACTCCTTCCATGGCAAGAACGTCCTTCCTCAGATAAGGCGACCAAAACTGCACACAATACTCAAGGTGCGGTCTCACCAAGGCCCTGTACAACTGCAGCAAGACATCCCCATTCCTGTACTCGAACCCTCTTGCTACGAAGGCCAACATACCATTTGCCTTCTTAACCGCCTGCTGCACCTGCATGCTTACCTTCAGCGGCTGGTGCACAAGAACACCCAGGTCTCTTTGCACTTCCCCTTCACCCAATCTATTGCCATTCAAATAATCTGCCTTCCTGTTTTTGCCTCCAAAGTGGATAACCTCACATTTATCCACATTATAGTGCATTTGCCATGTTTCTGCCCAATCACCTAACCTGTCCAAATCGTACTGGAGTTTCATGACATCCTCCTCACAGCATACCCTCCCACCCAGCTTTGTGTCATCTGCAAATTTGGAGATAATACATCCAATTCCCTCGTCCAGATCATTAATATATATTGTGAACAGCTGGGGTCCTAGGACCGATCCTTGTGGTACCCCACTAGTCACTGCCTGCCACTCGGAAAACGACCCGTTTATTCCAACTCTTTGCTTTCTGTCCGCCAACCAGTTCTCTATCCAAGTCAATACCTTGCCCCCAATCCCATGTGCCTTAATTTTGCACGCTAATCTCTTATGCAGGACCTTATCGAAAGCCTTCTGAAAGTCCAAATACACCACATCCACTGGTTCTCCCTTATCTATTTTACCAGTTACATCCTCAAAAAATTCCAGTTGATTAGTCAAGCATGATTTACCTTTTGTAAATCCATGTTGACTTTGTCCGATCCTGTCACTGCTTTCCAAGTGCTCTGCTATTACATCTTTTATAATGGACTCTAGCATTTTCCCCACTACCGATGTCAGGCTTACCGGTCTATAATTCCCCGCTTTTTCTCTGCCACCTTTTTTGAATAGTGGGGTAACATTAGCTACCCTCCAATCCATGGGTACTGTTCCAGAGTCTATCGAGTTCTGGAAGATGACCAGCAATGCATCTACTATTTCTAGGGCCACTTCCTTAAGTACCCTGGGATGTAGATTATCAGGCCCTGGGGATTTATCGGCCTTCAGTCCCATCAATTTTCCTAACACCATTTCCCTACAAATACTGATTTCTTTCAGTTCCACCCTTTCATCAGACCCTATGTTCCCCGGTATTTCTGGGAGGTTATTTGTGTCCTCCTTTGTGAAGACAGAACCAAAATATGTATTTAGTTGGTCTGCCATTTCTTTGTTCCCCATTATAAATTCCCCCGATTCTGACTGCAAGGAACCTATGCTTGACTTCACCAATCTTTTTCTCTTCACATATCTATAAAAGCTTTTACAGTCAGTTTTTATGTTCCCTGAAAGCTTACTCTCATATTCTATTTTCCCTTTCTTAATTAATCCCTTTGTCCTCCTTTGAATCCTGAACTGCTCCCAATCCTCAAGATTATTGCTTTTTCTGGCCAATTTGTATGTCCTCTCCTTGGATCTTATGCTATCCCTAATTTCCCTTGTTAGCCACGTTGAGTCACCTTTTTTGTTTTATTTTTATGCCAAACTGGGATGAACAACTTCTGTAGTTCATCCATTCGGTCTTTGAATGTTTGCCATTGCCTATCCACCGTCAACCCTTTGAGCGCCATTCCCCAATCAATCCTACCGAACTCGCTCCTCAGACCATCGTAGTTTCCTTTATTTAAATTGAGGACCCGAGTTTCTGAGTCAACTACTTCATTCTCCATCTTAATGAAGAATTCGATCATATTATGATCGCTCCGACCCAAGAGGCCTCGTACAACAAGATTGCTAATTAATCCTTTATCGTTACATAATACCCAGTCTAAGATGGCCTGATCCCTGGTTGGTTCCTTGATATATTGGTCCAGGAAACCATCCTGTAAACACTCCAGGAATTCCTCCTCCACAGTATTGTTACCAATTTGGTTAGCCCAATCTATATGGAGATTAAAGTCACCCATGATGACTGCTGTGCCCTTATTGCACGCTTCTTTAATTTCCCTTTTAATGCCATCCCCAACCTCCACCTTACTGTTTGGAGGTCTATATACCACTCCCACTAATGTTTTTTTCCCCTTAGTATTTCTCAATTCTACCCATATAGATTCCACATCATCAGAGCTAATATCCTTCATTACAATTGTATTAATCCCTTCTTTAACCAGTAATGCTACCCCACCTCCCTTTCCTTTTTGCCTATCTTTCCTGAATATCGAATACCCCTGGATGTTGAGTTCCCAGTCTTGGCCATCCTTGAGCCACGTTTCCGTAATCCCAACCAAATCGTATTCGTTTACCTCTATTTGCGCAGCCAATTCATCCACTGTATTACAAATGCTCCTCGCATTAAGACACACAGCCTTCAGGCTTGTTTTTTTAACGCTCTTAGACCTATTAGAATTATTATTTACTGTGGCCATGTTTGATTTAAACCCTTGATTTCTCTGACTGCCACTTTTCTTTTTCTCCTTCCTATCTTTTGCTTTTTTCCTTGTTTCCCTTTCCTCTGTCTCCCTGCTCAGGTTCCTAACCCCCTTCCATTTTAGTTTAAACCCTCCCCCACAGCACTAGCAAACAAACCCCCTAGGACATCGATTCCAGCCCTGCCCAGGTGCAGACCGTCCGGTTTGAACTGGTCCCACCTCCCCCAGAACCGGTTCCAATGTCCCAGGAATTTGAATCCCTCCCTCTGGCACCATTCCTCTAGCCACGTATTCATCTGAAGTATCCTTCTATTTCTACTCTGACTAGCACGTGGCACTGGTAGCAATCCTGAAATTACTACCTTTGAGGTCCTGTTTTTTAGGTTATCTCCTAACTCCCTATATTCCGCTTTTAGGACCTCATCCCGCTTTTTACCTACATCGTTGGTGCCTATATGCACCACGACAACTGGCTGTTCACCCTCCCCTTCCAAGATGTTCTGCAGCCGCTCGGAGACATCCTTGACCCTTGCACCAGGGAGGCAACACACCATCCTGGAGCCTCGTTTGCGGCCGCAGAAACGCCTATCTATTCCCCTTACAATTGAATCCCCTATTACTATAGCTCTACCACTCTTTTTCCTCCCATTCTGTGCAGCAGAGCCACCCCTGGTGCCAGGAAGTTGGCTGCTGCTGCCTTCCTCTGATAAGCCATCCCCCCAACAGTACTCAAAGTGGTGTATCTGTTGGAGAGGGGGATGGCCACAGGGGACCCCTGCACTACCAGCCTGCGCCTTGTACTCTGCCTGTTGGTCACCCGTTCCCTTTCTTCCTGTCCAACCTCTACCTGTGGTGTGTCCAACTCCCTAAACGTGCTATTCACGATGTCCCGAGCATCGTGAACGCTCCAGTATGCAATCAGTCTTTTCTCTTTACAGATGCTAACGTTTTGGGTACATACCCTTCATGTAACATTTGGGGAAAAAAAGATTTTCATGGGAGGTCCAGTGAAGCAAAAAATCTTCAATTGATAGTTTTAGCATAGCTTATTCTAATACCCTTTCAACATTTTACATATACATCAAGGCCACTTTAACTTGGAGTGTACACAATTGAAATTATAACCAAATTTTGCAGGTCTTGTCTTTTGCAGTAGCGTATATAGACCCAAAATATCAAAACCTGTCTTCTTTTTATAATTGCTGACTGACATGTTCTGTCTTTCCACCATTTTCTATTTTTATTGCAGAATTACTTATCGTAATGCCCTGATCAAGTTAATGGTGTATTTGTAATGAGGGGGAAGATTAATGTTTTATTTTGTTTAACAAGTAGCAAATCAAGTAACCCAAAACAGCACTGTATAATATAAATTAATTGAAGGGAAAAGCATAACCAAAGCAGGAAAACACAATGGAAAAGATAAAGGGTGTACAAGAGACAAAAGAAAAGCAAATGCATTCTTTTTCTTGAAAAATATTCATAACAATTTCACTTCCAATTTACAGTGATGGATACCTAATATATCAGAAGCCTGTTGCACTTGCTTGATTTGACAGAACATAATATTTGACTTATTTAGTCACTTTAAAATCAGTGGTCATGATAATATATTGTAACACTCCTTTTGTTACTAACAGTATGGCCAGGAATTTGCGGTCCTGATGACTCTGTGAACTGGCTACGTTCACCGTCATTTCGCCTTTGAAACTGACCGCATCTTTAGGATTTAGCGCACGCGCAGCCTAATGCGGAAATCCTGAAGTTGCGGTCTGTCATTCACTGCTTCTCCACAGGCTGGTCTGTGCCTGACGCACCCCTTTCTACGCCCCCCCCCGCCCCCACAACAGAGCCGGCAATCAGTGTAATCTCTCAAATCATGGAAACTGACGAAAACTTCGGCTCTTCCACGGTAACTATGCTGTTAAATACTCCATTAGATCCTTTTTGATTAGGTGTAACTGGAGTTTTAACAGCATACTATCTGCTAAACAAAGGTTTTGGCCCTGAAAAACGAATTTTAATTTTGCAGAGTGTCAAATTTATCCATTTTAATAAAAATTAAAATTTTTAAGAAACTTGGGGAAATTTTTTTTTTTCCAAGTTTTTTTTCAGATTTGCCTTATTCCCCATGTGAGAGCCCCAATCTTTATTTTGTTCTCGCTAACATTTTTAAAAAGTTAGAATTTCAAGAGCTTACCCACTTCCTGGTTCGCTATCTGAGAATTCTGCGTTTTAATTGACGGCTTAGACAGCCTGTTGACATTTCAGCAGCTCTTCGCTTGAAATCCCCATTAACTTCCGTTGATTTCAATTACACGTCGGAAAACCGGAAATTCTCGCCACAGAGATGGCGAGAGCTTTGTGCGAAGCTTACTTTTGGAGCAGCAACAATCACCTTTGCTTCGCTGCTGACTGCAAATTCCAGGCCTATATCTTCCAAATTGCTGTGAGCAACACCTTGGGAGATCAGCTAATGTAATTTTAAGTTCTTTTTCACTTAATTATATCCTACTTTTGTCTTGTTTGTACATTTTGCTCCAAGTTTAAATAGTAAAATTCAACAAATCTTAACTGTGGTGAAAATTGAAGGGTTAAGAATTCAGTGTTCTAGGAAGGTGTTTTTTTTTTGCAAGTGTACTTTTTTTTTAAAAGCTTGATACATAACTATAGACATTTAGCGGAATTCCATTTCTTGAAAGTGATTAAAATTTCATTTTCCATTATGTACTAACAATTTTATTTTCACAACTTGCAAATAAAACTTTAAATTGCAGTTCCAACACAGTTTAGGGACTCTTTCTGCTAGTTAGTCTCGTAAGTACAATATTGTGCATGTAACTTTCATTGTACGTCACATAAATACACAATGTTCTATGTTTAATGCATCCTAAAATACTAAGTTTCCTTTTTAATTGAGTTAATTAAATTTTTTTGTAAAAAAAAAATTGTTGAGTAGAGGGTTAAAGTATCTTATGGTAAAGAAAACAACTCCATGATTGACCTAGAAATGAACCCATAGTTATTCAGCCAGTGTTGCAACGCCCATGGTAGAATCATTTGAAGTCTGATAAGTGAATGCATAATACTCTTGAGAATTGAGCTTTGCTGGAGGCTTGGGTGTAGCCCTTTGAAAACTGTGGTATGATTTTTGCACCAAGATTAAAACTCTTTCTGAATAATCTATTCCCTACTTGTTTATGCTCAACTAAAATGTAGACTTTTGAAAACTAAAACCATTCATTTATGTGGAGGGTGGTTCTGTTAAGCCTGTGTTACATTAGTTACAGTGTGAATTTTATACTTGAGTTATGTGGCATTGATTTACGCCATTGCGAGTTTGAATCCATTCATTCAAATTGGGGATGTCCAAACTATGTCCCATGGACCCAGTGTAACCCCCAAACTGTGGCAATCTGGTTCTTGAAGCTTCGGCAGCTCAGTTCTGTTTTTTGGTTATGGATTTTTCACTAGTTTGTAATGTTTAAATTTAGTGCCCATGAAGATTGGGAAAGAGTTGTTCTTGGCACTGTTACCTTATTGGTGAATTAAATCCTAAATTAGAGCACCAAGATCTGATGGTATCAGCAACTTGAACTGTGCAAATTTATGGGAACATGGATATATATAATGTCCCTGAGTTACACAAAGGCAAAGTTTGAACATCCTGATTTAAATGGTCCAGTTTGTCTGATTATTCAGTTTCATGACTTAAGTTAAGACTTTATTTGCCAGCAGTCATGGTGTGGATGGATGTGCCACTACTAAATTGTTTAATCTGCCATAGCATATATAAATGCAAGCTTTTCTTTTTCTTTTTTTAGCTTGCCTTATTGATGCAAATGCTGTCTAAAATACTTTAAGAAATTTGGTTCTCGTATCATGATGACGTTTTGTGTGTTACCTGGATAAATAGAGATTGTGGAAAATCAGTTATATATTGAAGAGGAATGTAATGTATGACACTATGCAGTATAATCTAATAGTTGAACACTACAAATCTATGTTTAATGCATCCTAAAATGTTTGTCCTGGAATGGAAATTGGATATATGGAAAGTCATGCAAGCTATTTGTGTAAAGAAAGAGAGAACTTTTGTTTATATAGCACCTTTCACGACCTCAGGACGCCTCAAAGCGCTTCGCAGCCACTGAAGCACTTTTGAAGTGTAGTCACTGTTGTAATGTAGAAAACGCAGCAGCCAATTTGTGCACAGCAAGCTCCCACAAACAGCAATGTGATGATGACCAGATAATCTGTTTTAGTGATATTGGTTGAGGGATAAGTATTGGCTAGGACACTGGGGAGAACTCCCTAGCTCTGCTTCAAAATAGTGCCATTCGAAATATGCCCACCTGAGAGAACAGATGGTATTACGTCCGTGAGTGATTGAGACACGGACAGCAGGAGTTGAACAAAACACGTCTTTACTGATGGAAGTCAATAGTGAAACTGAAAAACAACAGAGGCTCACTAGCGCCTTTTATACAGGGGTGGTCACTGCCGGTACTGCAGTCTGAGACCAGTTA
Source organism: Somniosus microcephalus (assembly GCF_052327205.1). Lineage (NCBI taxonomy): Eukaryota > Metazoa > Chordata > Chondrichthyes > Squaliformes > Somniosidae > Somniosus > Somniosus microcephalus. The sequence goes on along the minus strand of NC_140998.1, from coordinate 99,381,284 downwards.
TTCTCTTAAAGGTACATACACAACAATTCCTCCCCTTTTAGATGAACAGTACGTAACATTCATTTAACAACTAAATGATAACTAATTACAATCACAATTACGGTTGCTAGATACATTGGTTAAGTTTAAGCAATTATAAGTTCAGTCTTTGAGGAGGCTTCCTGATTCTGTCTGGATAACGCCTCTTTGGGGTATCAGGTTCCTCTGGCAAGGTTGAGTCGGGATCAATGTCGTTGTTTGGTTCATCTTCCAATATCACCGGTTCTGCGGTAGCTGCAATTGGTACGTCGATTTCACTGCCAGGTGTATCAGATCGTGGTGTGGAGTTGACGTTTCCCAGTGACTCTAGAATCTGGTCAGCATGGCGTCTTACAATGCTCTCTCCAACGTCCACGGTATACATGAGAGGTCCTTGCCGTGTACAAATTGTTCCTGGCTGCCATTTCTCAGTGCGGTAGTCCCGGGCCAAAACTGGTTGACCTATCTTAAAACTCCTGGTCGGCCTTTCATTCATATTCTGAAACTGCCTGTTCTCCACATCTCTTCGGACGTTTGGCTTAACCAAATCCAAGCGGCATCGTAGTCTTCGATTGAAGAACATCATGGCTGGAGTTTGGTTGGTAACCGCATGTGTCGCATTCCGGTAGGCAAACAAGAAGTTGTCCACCTTGTGTTGCAGGGGTATATCTTCATTACACATTGCCTTGATAGCTTTCTTGAATGTTTGGACAAACCTCTCGGCCAATCCATTAGTGGCTGGATGATATGGGGCAGATGTGTAATGGTTAACACCATTATTCTTTAAGAACCTCCGGAACTCTTCAGACACAAACTGTGGTCCATTGTCAGAGCAAATCTGTTCAGGCAGCCCATTCCTGGCGAATATGGTTCGTAAAACTGTGATCGTTTTTTCCGTGGTGGTTGAGGACATTTTTATTACCTCTGGCCACTTTGTGCATCCACCGCAATTAAAAACATCGAGTCCATGAAGGGACCAGCAAAATCAATGTGCACCCTTTGCCATGGAGATGAGGGCCACTCCCATGGATGCAGAGGAGCTTGTGGTGGGGCGTTTTGGACCTTCTGGCATCCTGCACAGCTCTTGGTCATCTCTTCGATTTCTCTATCGATTCTCGGCCACCACACAAACGCTCTGGCTAAGTTCTTCATTTTTACCCCACCCAGATGACCCTCATGAAGCTCATTGAGCACTCTATCCGTCAACTTAGGTGGAATTACTACTCTGGATCCACACATCAAGGTTCCTCTGCACACTGACAGCTGTTCTCTTCTCGGCGAGAATGCTGGCAGCAGTGGTTCGCCATGTGCTGGCCATCCCTTCACCGTTAAATCATAGACCCGTGATAATGTCGGGTCATTCCGTGTTTCCTTTTCTATGTTTGCATTCGTCACAGGGAGACATTCGACTATGGTCGAGTGGAATAACTCCATTGGATCCACTGCGAGGTCGTTTTCTTCCACCGTTGGCAACGGTAGGCGTGACAATCCATCAGCATTTCCATGCTGTTTAGTTCCGTTGTACTCGATGTCATATTGGTGTGCCCCTAGGAAGAGGGACCACCTCTGCAGCCGTTGTGCTGTCATTATCGGTACGCCCTTCTGAGGATTGAAAATGGAGACAAGAGGTTGATGATCAGTTAGTAGAGTAAATTTTTGACCGTGCAGGTAGTGATTGAACTTCTTCACCCCCCCACACGAGGCTCAGGGCCTCTCTGTCAATCTGGGCATAGTTACGCACGGCAGAAGTTAATGAGCGTGACGCAAAAGCTATCGGCCTCTCTAAACCATCAAGGAATTTATGTGACAGCACCGCCCCAATGCCGTAGGGAGACGCATCACACGCCAGTCTGATCGGCAGTGCTGGGTTGTAGTGAGCCAATACTTCCCTTGAAGTGATTAAGTCCTTACTCTTCTGAAAGGCCCGCTTACAATCATCGCTCCATTTCCATGCTACCCCCGTTCGTAGCAGGGCGTTCAGTGGGTGCAGAATTGTCGACAAATTCGGCAAAAACTTAGGTCGTAATTCACCAATCCGAGGAATGACCTCAGTTGCGACACATTTTCAGGCGCTGGGGCCTTAACAACCGCTTCAATTTTGTCAGGGGACTTATGTAACCCCTCTTCATCAATCACGTGGCCACAATACGATATCTGCTTCTTAAAAAAATTCGCACTTGGGGCGGTTGGCTCGCAGCCCATGTTCCCGTAGTCTAGTGAGCACCTGTTCTAGGTTGTTAAGGTGTTCACTGTCATCTTCACCTGTCACAAGGATGTCGTCCAAGTAACACTGAGTCCCCGGAATCCCTTGCAGGACTTGTTCCATCGCTCTTTGCCATATCGCCGGAGCCGATGCTACTCCGAATACCAATCGATGATACTGGTAAAGACCTTTGTGAGTGTTTATCGTGAGATACTTCCTAGAGGACTCTTCAACCTCCATCTGCAAATATGCTTGTGCTGGGTCAATTTTTGTAAAACGCTTCCCTCCAGACAGTGAGGCGAAGATGTCTTCTATTCTTGGAAGAGGATATTGCACTGTGTGAAGGACTGGGTTCACCGTCACCTTGAAATCCCCACAGATGCTAATCTTCCTTGGCTCCCCGGACTTATTGCTTAACGTTTTCTTCATGACAGGAACGATGGGTGTCGCCCACTTGCTCCAGTCTAACTTAGACAACACGCCTGCCTTCTCCAGATTCTCCGGCTCTGCCTCGACGGCTGGGCGAATTGCATATGGTACCGGTCTTGCTTTGAAAAACTTGGGAACTGCATTCTCTTCAATTTTTATCGAGGCGGTTACGCCTTTAAGCGTGCCCAGTTCTTGTTGAAATACCTCCTTGGCGTTAGCTAAGATTGTTGACAATCGTCCAGGAGTGACGTCTTCATCTTTTTTACCGCCCACCGTCATTGCATGAATGGAGTGCCAATCTAAGTTTATCTTCCTGATCCATTCCCGTCCCAATAACAGTGGTCCACCATTTGGCAGTATGTAGAGATACAATTTCCTTATTTTCTTGCTGTTGTATTCGACAGGCACCCTTATTTTTCCTCTGGGGTATACTTTTTGCCCCGTATACGTCGTCAAGACGATGGATGTCTCTCTCAAGGGTATGTGTGAAAATAGCCGCTCGTAGTCTCGTCGATTCATGACGGTTAGCGCTGATCCTGTATCCAATTCCATTTTAACTTGGGACCCTGCTATCGTGAGGGTGACCCAAATGGTTCGGTGATCCTCTTTTGCGATTACATTGTGAAGTTTGAGACAGCTTAGTCTCCTGTTCTCGGATTCACTATCGCTCATCTGGTCTTCGGAACTACTGTCCGTCATCTTTTGTACTTTCTTGTACGGTTCCTTAGTAGCCTTTTTGTTGTCGCTGGTCTTCTTCCCAGACCTGCAAACTCGTGCAATGTGTCCCATCTTCCCGCATTGCCTGCATATTTTGTCTTTGGACCAGCAGTCCTTCTGGTCATGGTTAGTTCTGCCGCAGCGATAACATTTTGCAAATCCCCGTGTCATTTTGTGGGTGCCGTATTCCTGTGGATTTTGTTGAATTTCTGCAGCTCCCCTGGCTGCTGCTTCATACGATACTGCCACGCTGAAAGCCTTATCTAGCGTCAGCTCTTTCTCTGATAGTAACTTCTTCTGTATTCCTTCACTCGGGAGTCCACAGACAAATTTGTCCCGTAGGGTATCTGCCAGTCCTTCTCCGAACTGGCAGTGCTTTGATAGCTTGCGTAGTTCCGTAAGGTACTCGGCATTGCTCTCATCTTTATGCTGAGTTCTCCTGTGGAATTTAAATCTTTCTGCTATCAACAGCGGTGCAGGGTTTTGGTGTTCCTGTAGGACAGCAACAATTTCGTTAAAACTCTTCGCCTTCGGTTTGGCTGGAGTAATCAGGCCCCGCAATAGGCCGTACGTTCTAGCGCCCATTAAGTTTAGCAATATCGATGCCTTTTTCTCCTCCGCTATTTCGTTTGCCTCGAAATATACCTCGACTCTTTCCACATACGTGGTCCAGTCCTCCATTGTATTATCAAAAGCAGTGATACAGCCAGTCTTCGGCATCTTGCAAATCTAAAATGGCGCCTCCCGCGCTTTGCCTTCTTCCCCGATTTAACAAAATGGTGCCTCCCGCGCTTTACCTTCTTCCCCGCTGATGCTAGCGCTGCTTTCCGCGGTTCCCGTTGCAACCTGCAGCTCCTCGTGGTTTCTTGCGCGTTTAATATTTCTTTTTATATTATTTTCCCGTCGTGGAACAACCCTGTGGGACTCTTGCCTCCCTATTTGCGGGTCTATACGCAGCCCGGCTTCGTAGCACCGGCCGCGCCCTGTGTGCTCCACCCTCTCTCTCTCTTCCCGACAACGCTGCTCGGCCCCGTTGCAAACCACCCGCTCGAGTTCACGACCGCCGCAGCCCAGGAAGGATCAGTGCACTATCTGCCACCAGCCCGATTAGCTGAAGCACCGTCGACAGGAACCAGGCCCCGCTTCCGACAGCTTCTCCGGCAATCTTCAACTCCGCAACACAGGGCGGATGCCCACGGTCGACGCCCGTTTCTACTGCCTCTTACTTTCTTTTCTTTCTGGCCTCGACCTCTGCTCACTTCGCTGTAGGAATGGATCCCAGGAGGTGGTGCAGACTGTAGGTAGGTTCGTATCTGCTCGTCGCCAGTATTACGTCCGTGAATGATTGAGACACGGACAGCAGGAGTTGAACAAAGCACGTCTTTACTGATGGAAGTCAATAGTGAAACTGAAAACAACAGAGGCTCACTAGCGCCTTTTATACAGGGGTGGTCACTGCCGGTACTGCAGTCTGAGACCAGTTATTCTCTTAAAGGTACATACACAACAGATGGGGCCACATTTTAATGTCTCATCCGAAAGATAGCACCTCCAACAGCACAGCACTCCCATAGTACTGCACTGAAGTGTTAGCCTAGATTTTGTACTCGCGTCTCTGGAGTGGGACTTGAAACACACCCTTCTGACTCGGGTGAGAGTGTTACCAACTGAGCCACAGCTAACATCATTGGTATACATCACTAGTTTTTTTTCATTTGCATCTGTGACCTATCCTCATTTCTATATATAAACGATGTAATCTATGCACATGTAGTGACGTTGTGACCCAAATTTAATCTTTTTAATTTCATTGGATATTTCTTGTCTTGAATGAAATTGCATAACACTTGAGACTAGGGCCTTTTTAAAAATAAAAAAAAAGTGCTTCATCTTTGTCATTGTGAGCAATATTAAAGCTGATGTATTCAGTGTCCTCGTGAAATATTTCTGTGAGGGCTATAGGATGGGTCTGATGCAGAGTGAAGCCTTGTCCCACAAAGATGTGCTTTAAACCTAACTTCAGAAACATGCACTTACTACTATAACATTTCCATTTCCCACACTAGTGATTTTTGTGGGTTCTCTCAGTGACATCGCTATTCAGTACCAAATTATGGCTAGTTTAGGCTCTTGACCATTGGGCACATAGTTGAGGCTGCTGGAAGATTTTTCCCGAGTCCCATACAGCTACCTACAAGGGAGCCTCTGCACAACCTGGACTAGATTTTAATCGCGATACCAGAGTTTAAAATACAGTGGGGCATGAATTTGCAGTTGGAGGCTTCCCGCGGGCGAATGTCTCCGAACCGCGAGAAAAATACGAACCTACCTGATGGTCCTGTAGACTCGCACTCCTGGGCCTCTACACGTACCCATGTGTAAAGGCCCACCAATCCCAGGGGTGCAGGCGATTCACAAGTGCCCCATGGATCATGTGGGCCAGGCCAACCAATCAAAAAGAGGATCCCCATTATGCTTATGGAGATTCCATTTACATATAGAAACCCCATAAGCATGAATAGGAATCCCCTAAAAAACACAATTACACAACAGTTAAATAAAAATAAATCATTACATGTTCAAAATTAATTAAAATACAATTAAATTAAACATTTAAAACAAAAATGTAAATGTTTTGAAAAATAAATGTAAACGTTTTAATGCGGCTAAAAATAACATAACTAATTTAAAAGTTTTTTTTACGAACAGGAGTAGGCCATATGGCCCCTCGAGCCTGCTCCGCCATTCAATAAGATCATGGCTGATCGTCGACTTCAACTCCACTTTCACGCCCGATCTCCATATCCCTTGATTCCCCTAAAGTCAAAAATCTATCCATCTCAGCCTTGAATATACTCAAAGACTCAGCATTCACAGCCCTCTGGGGCAGAGAATTCCAAAGATTCACAACCCCCCGAGTGAAGAAATTCCTCCTCATCTCGGTCTTAAATGGTCTAACCCTTATCCTGAGGCTATGCCCCCTAGTTCTAGACACTCCATCCAGGAGAAACAACCTCTCAGTATCGACCCTGTCAATCTCCTTCAGAATCTTGTATGTTTCAATGAGATCACCTCTCATTCTTCTAAACTCCAAAGAGTATAGGCCCATTCTGCACAATCTCTCATCATAGGACAGCCCTCTCATCCCAGGAATCAATCTAGTGAACCTTTGTTGCACTGCCTCCAAGGCAAGTATATCCTTCCTTAGATAAGGAGACCAAAACTGCACAGTACTCCAGGTGTGGTCTCACCAAGGTCCCTGTACAATTGTAGCAAGACTTCCTTACTCTTATACTCCAACCCCCCTTGCAATAAAGGTCAACATGCCATTTGCCTTCCTTATTGCTTGCTGTACCTGCATGCAAGCTTTCTGTGTTTCTTGCACGAGGACACCCAAATCTCTCTCAACACCAACATTTGAAAGTTTCTTGCCATTTAAAAAATATTTTGTTTTTCTATTCCTACCAAAGTGAATAACCTCACATTTCCTTACATTATACTCCATCTTCCACCTTACTGCCCACTCACAGTCTATCTATATTCCTTTGCAGACTCTTTTGTTCTCCTCACAGCTTACTGTCCCACCTAGCTTTGTACCATCAGCAAACTTGAATACATTATACTTGGTCCCTTCATCTAGGTCATTAATATAGATTGTAAGTAGCTGAGGCTCCAACTCTGATCTCTGTGGCACCCCACTAGTTACAGCCTGCCAACCTGAAAAAATCCTTTTATTCCTACTCACTGTTTTCTGTCCTTTAACCAATCCTCTATCCATGCTACTAAATTACCCCCAACCCCATGAGCCCTAATCTTGCATAATAACCTTTTATGTGGCACCTTATCGAATGCCTTTTGGAAATCCAAATATACTACATCCACTGGTTCCCCTTTATCTACCCTGCTAGTTAGGTTTTATGTTTAAATAATTAATTAAAAACTATTTAAATATTTATTTAAACTCTTACGCTGGTAAAAGAAGGCCCGACGCCTGCTTTTACCAGGTGTAAGAGTTTCACTGACATTCGCTGGGCATTTCCTGGGGATGCAGTGGATCTGTCAAGCTGAAACTTTACAGATCGCAAGTTTGGATTTTCGTGCGGTCAAAAGCCCCGGAAAATCTAGGCCAGTGTTCTTAAACTCCTTAGCGGATAAGATTTCCATTGTTATGCAATTAAAGCAAAATTGTAAACGTGTGTGCAAAAAGCACATTTACAGTTTACTTATATAAATAGCGAATAGCCACAATCTTCCCCCAAGAGTATCCGGTTTTGATTTATTTGCTTCTTGCAACTGCAGTTCAGTGCTAAATTTGAACTAAACTTTTTTATATAAAAAAACTTCCACATCTCCCCTGCAATTTTCTTAGTAAAACTGCTTTTTTTGCAGAAACTTGCTAGTTAAGTTTTAATGGAACATTTTCTTTGTATTTTTCTGTTATCCATGCTTTCTTTCAAGGCAAACCTTGATTGAAATTTCCTTGTTTTGCAGAAAATTCTGCAACACCTTCCAGAAAGAATTCAGAGCAGATGGCAGTTCCACAGCATAGGTAACTTTACAGTTCCTTAGTAAAATGTTGATTATACCAATAAATATTTGTTTAAAAAAGTAAATATATGTTTTAATTAATGGTCTTTTGCAGCTGTCTTGTGCATGCAATAGCCTAAACAATGACTAGTGAAAACATAAATTACATCTCTTCAGTTAGTCATGGTAAATATTTCCATCCAAGGTTTTCTAGCTATAGTGTAGTGCTCTGACTAGTGACATCAGATCGATAAAATTGTTTAGCTGTATGCTGTTACGTAAGTCTTTATGGCTAATAATTTACTGAGGAAAATCATGGTGTAAAACTGTTCATTTTTATTTATTGTATTTAAAGATTGTATATTCTAAACATCTCTGGATCAAGCCTTCAACACAAGTTATTTCAGCAATGTTGTGAAAAAGAAAGTAGGGCATTTGAAAAAATATATTTAAATGAATGTTCATGCCTACATGCATATATATATTTTAAAAACAGTAACTTAATAGTGCAACAATTTATATAAAAGGTGGTCTCTCCTTTTCCTTTTGGCAATAAAATGATGCCATAGGGTACAAAGGTCACCAAGAGTAAAACAGAGAATGCCAAGGACTTGATTAAAGTACTTACCAAGTCTGACCGAGAACTCGGACATTTTGCCCTTAAACTATACTGTGTTTTCAGTGTACTTTTTTCAGTGTTGCAAATGTTGCCTTTCTTTGTTTTGCAGGCCTGATTTTAAAGAAACTCCTTCATGTTGGGAATTCCTTGAAGGTTTTGCATTTTTTTTTAAAGAAACTTTTTAAGACATCATTAGACATTTCCTGAAACCCAGTATGATTTGATGCATGTTTGTATTTATCCCATATTTGACCTTTGTGTTTGGTAGAATATTTTACTATTTTTTCAAAGATTTGGTTATCCCAGGATTATTTCACTGTCTTCAGAGATTGGCTGTTTTATGGTATATAAAGCTTCTTTTGAAATTTATTTTTTAAAGGAATATACATTCCATTGAAAAATAAAAACTCCATGGAAAAAGCGATCCATCCGTGGCTAACTAAATAAGTTAAGGATAGTATTTGATTAAAAGACGAGGCTTATAATGTTGTGAAGACTAGTAGTAAACCTGAGGATTGGGAGAGCTTTAGAAACCAGCAAAGGATGACCAAAAAATTGATAAGGGAGAAAATAGAATATTAGAGTAAACTAACAAGAAATATAAAAACAGATTGTAAGAGCTTCTACAAGTATGTAAAAAGGAAGAGAGTAGTAAAAGTAAGCGTTGGTCCCTTAGAGGCTGAGACAGGTGAAATTATAATGGGGAATAAGGAAATGGCAGAGACTTTAAAGAAATATTTTGTATCTGTCTTCACAGTAGAAGACACAAAAAGCATACCAAAAATAGTGGGGAACCAAGGGGCTAATAAGAGTGAGAAACATAAAGTAATTAACATCAGTAGAGAATAAGTACTTGTAAAACTAATGATACTAAAAGCTGACAAATCCCCTGGACCTGATGTCCTACATCCTAGGGTTCTAAAAGAGGTGGCTGCAGAGATCATGGATGCATTGGTTGTGATCTTCCAAAATTCCCTAGATTCTAGAACAGATTAGAAGGTAACAAATGTAACCCTGCTATTCAAAAAGAAAGGAGGGAGAGAGAAAACTGGAAACTACAAGCCAGTTAGCTTGACATCAGTCGTCGGGGAAATTGCTGGAGTCCATTATTAAGGAAGTGGCAACGGGGCACTTAGAAAATCATCGTATGACTAGGCAGAGCCAACACGGTTTATGAAAGGGAAATCGTGTTTGACAAATTTATTAGAGTTTTTTGAGGATGTAATTAGCAGGGTAAATAAAGGGTAACCAGTGGATGTCGTATATTTGGACTTCCAAAAGGCATTCGATAAGTTGCCACATAAAAGGTTGCTGCGCAAGATAAGGCTCATGGGGTTGGGGGTAATACATTTAGCATGGATTGAGGATTGGTTAACTGACAGAAAACAGAGTAGGGATAAACTGGTCATTGTCTGGTTGGCAGGCTGTAACTATTGGGGTGCCGCAAGGCCTCTGCTATTTACAATGTATATCAATGATTTTAGATGAAGGGACTGAGTGCAATGTATCCAAGTTTGCTGACAATGCAAAGCTCGGTGGGAAAGTAAGCTGTGAGGAGGACGCAAAGAGCCTGAAAAGGGATATAGACAGGTTAAGTGAGTGGGCAATAAGGTGGGAGATGGAGTATAATGTGAGGTTATTCACTTTGGTAGGCAGAATAGAGAAACAATAGTTTTTAAATGGTGAGAAACTAGAGATTTAGGTATCCTCGTACAGGAAACAAAGTTAGCATGTAGGTACCGCAAGCAATTCGGAAGGCAAATGGTATGTTGGCCTTTATTGCAAGGGGGTTGACGTACAAGTGTAAGGAAGTCTTACTACAATTGTACAGGGCTTTGGTGAGACCACACCTGGAGTACTGTGCACCATTTTTGTCTCCTTATCTGAGAAAGGACATGCATGCCTTCGAGGTGGTGCAACAAAGGTTCACTAGACTGATCCCTGGGATGAGAGGGTTGCCCTCTGAGGAGAGATTGAGTCTATACTCTCTGGAGTTTAGAGGAATGAGAGGTGATCTCATTGAAACATACAAGATTCTTAGGGGGTTTAACAGGGAGGATGCTGAGAGGTTGTTTCCCCTGGCTGGTGAATCTAGAACTAGGGGGCATCGTCTCAAAATAAGGGTGTGGTGATTATTCTTGTTTTATAAGAAGCATTGTAATTGGTTGCCTGTTTTCCTGCCTTGAGATATATGCTGTAAACTTATTGGTTAGTTGATTCCATGTGACCTGTGGTGGCCATCTTAAATTCAGTTCTCTACAGCTTGGTTGAGACTGGGTGCTTAACATGTACTGTTGGTTTTTTAAGGTTAATAAAGCCTAGCTTTTGAAAGGCAAGCTACTCTTTATTTCAAAGGGGTTGGCCATTTAAGACCGAGATGAGGAGGAATTTCTTCACTCAGAGGGTTGTGAATCTTTGGAATTCTCTATCCCAAAGGGCTGTGGATGCTGAGTCATTGAGTATATTCAAGGCTGAGCTAGATAGATTTTTGACTCTAGGGGAATCGAGGGATGTGGGGATTGGGCAGGAAAGTGGAGTTGACGTCAAAGATCAGCCATGATCTTATTGAATGGCGGAGCAGGCTCGAGGGACCGAATGGCCTACTCCTGCTCTTAGTTCTTATGTTCTTTAAAGCCATAATTTTATGCACCTTTGGAGAAGTTCAGTCCTTTAAATTGTACTTTAAACACTGAAAACTTTTCATGAGTTACATGCACACTTGGTTTAGCATTATTTTTTTAAACAGTTAATTGATATTAAATTTTATTAGTTAAGTAATGAATAGAAAGTGTTTAAATAAAAATATAAAACAAGTTTTCATATCTGTTATTTTTAAATTTGTAATTTTAATTTTTTTTTAATTGAATTAATTTTCTATCCATTTCAGATTCGAAGAGAAGGTGTGCGTCTCTTTTTGTTGTGGATGCAAGCACTCCAGCAAAATTGCACTGAAGAACAGCTACTGATTTTTGCCTGCCTTATCCCCGGCTTCCCACCTCTGCCATCGGAGCATGGGCCTCGAACACTAGACAATCTGATTAACTCTCCACTTCATCTTCAAGAAAGTAAGGACTGTGTATTTTCTATGATGGCCTTTCAGTAGTATCCTGAAATTTTTCTTTCCCCCACCTCCTTGTTGCTGTACAGTACTGATACAGGTGTAAATGCCATACCCCAATCAACGTAAATGCAATTATGCTTCCAATTCTAATGTAATTGCACAAAAAGTATCTGTTGACTGTAAAATAAAGCAACTTAACAATTTGTATTTGACCTCATTTCACCAGTCTTAATCAGTCCACCTTTTGGTGATGCAATGTTGTAGTAAAACTGCAAATTGGAAAGAGAACTATTTTTAAATACCATTGTTAAAGACTCATTCAACATCAGTTTACTTCGGATTACATAGAATATACGGCACAGAAACAGGCCATTTGGCCCAACCAGTCCATGCCAGTGTTTATGCTCCACTCGAGCCTCCTCCCATCCTTCCTCATCTAAATCCATCAGCATAACCTTCTATTCCCTTCTCCCTCATATGCTTATCCAGCATCCCTTAAATGCATCGATACTATTTGTCTCAACTACTCCCTGTGGTAACATGTTCTACATTCTCACCATTCTCTGGGTAAAGAAGTTTCTTCTGAATTCCCTATTTGATTTCTTGGTGACTATCTTGTATTGATGGCCTCTAGTTTTGCTCTTCCACACAAGTGGCAACACTCCCTCTCTGTGCCTACTCTTATCAAAACCTTTCATAATTTTGAAGACCTGTATTCGGTACCCCTCAGCCTGTTATGTAATAGATTTAAAACTTAGGAATCCATTTAATGTTGTAAACCTGAAACCACTGGTATGTATATATTTAGACCTAGTCTCCAAAAAACTAAACTGTTAATCAGAAAAATAAACTCTTACGGAAGCATATTTGTACAGTTCTAGGGGATTGCACCAAGAAATGCTCTTATCAGACTAATTGCAGTAGTTTAAATAGCACGTGTGCTGTAAATACAACTTAAATTTCTTACTCCTAAAGTAGCTCTGAGTTTAAATGAAAATTGCTATCTGTGTTCTGTTGCTGCAAATTATCTCCATTTGATTGTAATTATTTAGCTCTGTCAAAGTCACATTTAAAAATTAAATTATTTTGTGTACTATAATTTGCAATCATTCTGTACAAACCATTCAGTGCTATCCAATAAAATATTTGACCTGGCAAATTATTCTAATAGCTTCTTCCAATTGGCCAGTGCCAGCATTGGAGATCCACAGGAACACAATGAGATGGAGGAAGTCTGAATTGGGGCAGATGTATTAAGTCTTGTTGACTTGAGTTGATGTTTGTTACAAATTCTGGGTCTTCTCTAGATAGTCCCAATGGTCACTCCTGTAAGTGGACTCCATTTCCCTTACAATCAGGAGTTCACTTGTGCTGCCAAATATCTTGTTATATGATGGCATGACCCAGGCTGTAACAAGATCCCCATGATACATGAACTGAATATTGTGATCCTCGCACGTGATCTTGCATGCACTAATCCAATCTACTGATAGGTGGAGTGTTTAATACTTTGGTGATATGTGGCTAGGTACCAGTTAATTAAACTGTTTTATTTTACAGTCAGCAACTGAATGTACAGATTATAGTAAATTTCATCTAACTTTATAACTTAATTTCAATGTAACAAACAGAACACACCACACTGTCATTGAGCTAAATTATTTATTTCAATCCACTCTTTCACTCAGTCAGACCAAGGCTGTGAGCCTCGTCAGCTTTCTTCTTGAGGTAAACTGGCTTAGGACCTTACCTGCTTCTCTCTACAGATCTTATCAACTAACCGTGAACATGTGCTTCTCCTTTCTTTTATCCTGTACCTGGACTGGAAGTTGGCTACTTGACCCTCTCTTTGTCTGGGGGTTGGGTCAGTAGAGCTGCCAATTAAATTGGCTGCTGTTAACCGCCCCCCCCAACCCCACCTTGGCCTGATTGAGACACTCGGAAGTTGAATAGGGCTATCCTAATACAATGATCCTGAATTGCCTTCATTTGTCTGATCTAAACACAGCAATTATTCCACAGATTGATCTGTCTGGATTGGCTCGATTATACAACTCTTCCCCCCCCCCCCCCCCCCCCAACCAACAACACCCCAAAGCTCTGGCTGCAAAATTGATTGTAACCCTTTGTAAATTTAAATTAAGTTAAAACCATTTTCCAGTTCTTCTATGATAAGATCGTTGAAAATCCCAAGTACGATGATGGCTTCTTACAAAGTCTCTCAGAAATATACTAAATCTCACATTTTGACTTAAAAAAAAAAAATCCAAGCATTTATTTATGGGGCGAGAATTAAAGGAAAGGTGTTTAGGATTTATTCTGGCTTGCCCCATAATTTCACTATAAAATTAACTTCTGGAATTTAACATCTCTTGTGAAGGAAGGCGGTGGTGTTTTCATTATGTTTCATTATGCTTTCTCCTCTCACTGGCAGGTCAGTAGTGGAGAGCAATCAAAACATCTAAATAAATGTTGCAATATAACATAGCTTAATCAACAGAACATAAATAGCACAAGACTCCAGTACACATACCCTAGCCCTAAACTCTCATCTTTCTCTAGTTTCTTTCTTATTTCCCCTCGTGCCCTCTCCGAGCTCATCTTTTTCATGCTCCCTCAACCCTATTCCCACCAAAACTGCATGCTGCCCCTGGACGACATTTATCCGAAAACACAACGTCAGATTCCACATGTACGCTGACGACACCCAGCTTTACTTTACCACCACCTCTCTCAGCCCTTCCACTGTCTCTAATTTGTCACGCTGCTTGTCTGACATCCAGTACCGGATAAGCAGAAATTTCCTCCCAATAAGTGTGGGGAAGACTGAAGCCATTGTCTATTGTCCCTGCCACAGGTTCCATTCCCTAGCCACCGACTCCATCCCTCTCCCTGGCGACTTCCTGAGGCTGAGCCAGACCGTTTGCAACCTTGGTGTCAAATTTGACCCCGAGATGAGCTTCTGACCACATATCTGCTTCATCGCCAAGACCACCTACTTCCACAGCCATAACATTGCCCAACTCTGCCCCTGCCTCAGCACCTCCAATGCTGAAACCCTCATCCATGCCTTTGTTATCTCTAGACTTGTCTATTCCAACGCTCTCTTAGCCAGCCTCCCATCTTTCACCCTCCATAAACTTCATCTCATCCAAAACTCTGCTGCTCGTATCCTAACTCGCATCAAGTCCCGTTCACCCATAACCCCTGTGCTCGCTGAGCTACATTGGCTCCCAGTCCGGCAACGTCTCAGTTTTAAAATTCTCACCCTTGTTTTTAAATCCCTCCATGGCCTTATCTCTGTAACCTCCTCCAGCCCTACATCACTCTGAGATTTCGGCTGTCCTCTAGTTCTGGCCTCCTGCGCATCCCCTATTTTAATTTCTCCACCATTGGTGGCTGTGCTTTCAGCTGCCTATGCCCTAAGCTCTAGAATTCCTTCCCTAAACCTCTCTACCTCTCTCTCCTCCTATAAGACACTCCTTAAAACTTACTACTTTGACCAATCTGTTCTAATATCTCCTTGTATGACTTGGTGTTAAATTATGTTTGATAACGCTCCTGTGAAACGCCTTGGGATGTTTTACTACAGGAAACTTTGTGCTATCCAGCACCGACGGGACCGAGCTGTTGCCGTCCCATCAAAACTGCCGGACAAACCAGCGCTAATGTTGAAACATACGGAGATTTTGAGCTCCGTATCTGGCAACAAACCCTGTTGCTGAGCAACAGCTTCTAAACAGTCAGCCGTACCTTGCAAGCGTCTCTGTAGCTTAGCAACAGCTTCAGTGAGACCTTGCAGAGCCTGACTGGTGAAAAAAAGCAACGAAAAGAAAAAAAAACCTAACAAAACGGCTCCTGATTTTTGCCGGTGGCTCGAGCATTCTGGACAGTTAACCTCCGGATAAACCAAAGTTTCCTGTATGTTAAAGCTGCTATATAAATGCAAGTTGTTGTTGTTGTTGATGTAGATAAACTGAGTTGATTTTAAAGAAGTTGCTACTTGAGCACTCTGAGCCAGTGCCAAAATAATTGACCACTAAGATCAGAAGGGGAAAACAAAGAAATGCCACATATTACTTAGTCATTGGTCATCATATAGAGCCAGATAGGAATGTGTGTGGTATACTCACTGCTGTTAGCATCTCATGGTAAATAAACCCGTTCAAAAAGAGAGATGCTAAATGTGTTTTAAGGACAGATTTGTGTCGGTGAGAATTTTAGATCATAATATTCTTGTCCATAAATAAAATATATTCTATATTCGAACGTACACATTATAATGTTTTTGGCACATGATCACTGTTGTACTTCTATATTTACCTGACAGCTCAAGTCACTCCAGAAGAAATCACTCCCCTTGTACCCCCACAATCCGGAGACAAAGGACAAGATGATCTTACAAGCTACTTTCTTGATGCACTGCTAAAATATATGGTAATCCAGGTAGACACTTTATTGTACTAACCCTACTAAACCCTGTTAATGGGCCTAAAGTCTAATTATTCTACCACCAAACTAATTTAAACTACTGTATTTTTATCAATATTGCATAGAATTATTTCAGATAGAGAACCTATGGGTAGGCAAATTGATTCCAGACCTCTGCCAATGTTGGTCATAATCTCACTTTATGGCATACATACTGTTTTTTTTTCCCAGTCCATCAGGAGAAGATAGTGAGAGTTCCCTTAAAGAAAAAGGGTGGGACTAACAAATCTAGAGCTCCCTGGATGTCAAGGGGCATACAGGGTAGGATAAAGGGGAAAAAAAGGGAAGCTTACGTCAGATACCGAGGACTTAATGCTGCAGAAAGCCGAGAGGAGTATAGAAAGTGCAGGGGTGAAATCAAAAAGGAAATTCGGAAAGCAGAGAGGGCATGAAAAAATATTGGCAAGTAAAATCAAGGAAAACCCAAAGATGTTTTATAAATACATTAAGAGCAAGAGGATAACTAAAGTAAGAGTAGGGCCTATTGGGGATCATAAAGGTAACCCGTGTGTGGAAGCGGAAGACATGGGTATGGTTCTTAATTAATACTTTGCATCTGTTTTCACAAAAGAGAGGGATGATGCAGACATTTCAATCGGAGGAGGAGTGTGAAATATTAAATGAAATAAACATAGTAAAAGAGGAAGTATTAAGGGGTTTAGCATCTTTGAAAGTGGATAAATCCCCAGGCCTGGATGAAATGTATCCCAGACTGTTAAGAGAAGTAAGAGAGGAAATAGCAGAGGCTCTGACCATCATTTTCCAATTCTCTCTGGCTACAGGTGTGGTGCCAGACGACTGCTAACGTGGTACCATTGTTTGAAAAGAGAGAAAGGGATAGACCGAGTAATTACAGGCCAGTCAGCCTCACCTCGGTGGTAGGAAAATTATTGGAAAAAATTCTGAGGGACAGGATAAATCTTCATTTAGAAAGACACTCATTAATCAGGGACAGTCAGCATGGATTTGTTAAGGGAAGGTCATGTTTGACTAACTTGATTGAATTTTCTGAAGCGGTAATAAGGAGGGTCAATGAGGGTAGTGCGTTTGATGTAGTCTATATGGATTTTAGCAAGGCTTTTGATGAGGTCCCGCATGGCAGACTGGTCACGAAAGTAAAAGCCCATGGGATGCAAGCTGGGAGTAGGATGAACATTCCTCTCTATACAGAACTAGAATGAGTCTGTGGGAAGGTTGTTTCATAAGAACATAAGAAATAGGAGCAGGAATAGGCCACTTGGCCCCTCGAGCCCGCTCTGCCATGCAATAAGATCATGGCTGATCTTGGGCTCAAAGCCACTTCCCAGCCCGCTCCCCATAACCCTTCACTCTCATATATTGCAAAAAATCTGTCTATCTCCACCTTAAATGTATTAAATGACCCAGCCTCCACAACTCTATGGGGCCGAGAATTCCACAGATTTACAACCCTGAGAGAAGAAATTCCTCCTCATCTCAGTTCTAGAAGGGCGACCCTTTATTCTAAAACTGTGCCCCCGCGTTCTAGATTTCCCCACGAGAGGAAACATCCTCTCTGCATCTACCTTGTCGAACCCCCTCGGTATCCTATATGTTTCAATAAGATCACCTCTCATTCTTCTAAATTCCAATGAGTATAGAAACATAGAAGATAGGAGCAGGAGTCGGCCATTCGGCCCTTCGAGCCTGCTCCGCCATTCAATGTGATCATGGCTGATCATCCAAATTCAGTACGCTGTCCCTGCCTTTTCCCCATATCCCTTGATCCCTTTAGCCTCAAGAAATATATCCAACTCTTTCTTGAATATATTTAATGAACTAGCCTCCACCGCCCTCTGTGGCAGAGAATTCCACAGGTTCACCACTCTCTGGGTGAAGAAATTCCTCCTCATTTCAGTCCTAAATGGCTTACCCCTTATCCTTAGACTATGACCCCTGGTTCTGGACTCCCCGGCCATCAGAAACATCCTTCCGACATCTAGTCTGTCCAGACCTAACAATTTTATAGGTTTCTATGAGATCCCCTCTCAATCTTCTAGACTCCAGTGAGCATAAGCCCAATCGACACAATCTCTCCTCATACGTCATTCCTGCCATCCCAGGTATCAGCCTGGTGAATCTTCGCTGCACTCCCTCCATGGCAAGAACGTCCTTCCTCAGGTAAGGTGACCAAAACTGCACACAATACTCAAGGTGCGGTCTCACCAAGGCCCTGTACAACTGTAGCAAGACATCCTTCTTCCTGTACTTGAACCCTCTTGCTACGAAGGCCAACATACCATTTGCCTTCTTAACCGCCTGCTGCACCTGCATGCTTACCTTCAGCGACTGGTGCACAAGGACGCCCAGCTCTCTCTGCACTTCCCCTTCTCCCAATCTATTGCCATTCAAATAATAATCTGCCTTCCTGTTTTTGCCACCAAAGTGGATAACCTCACATTTATCCACATTATAGTGCATTTGCCCTGTTTCTGCCCAATCACCCAACCTGTCCAAATCGTACTGGAGTTTCCCGACATCCTCCTCGCAGCTTACCCTCCCGCCCAGCTTTGTGTCGTCTGCAAATTTGGAGATATTCCATCCAATTCCCTCGTCCAGATCATTAATATATATTGTGAACAGCTGGGGTCCAAGGACCGATCCTTGCGGTACCCCACTAGTCACTGCCTGCCACTCGGAAAACGACCCGTTTATTCCAACTCTTTGCCTTCTGTCCGCCAACCAGTTCTCTATCCAAGTCAATACCTTGCCCCCAATCCCATGTGCCTTAATTTTGCACGCTAATCTCTTGTGTGGGACCTTATCGAAAGCCTTCTGAAAGTCCAAATACACCACATCCACTGGTTCTCCCTTATCTATTTTACCAGTTACATCCTCAAAAAATTCCAGTAGATTAGTCAAGCATGATTTACCTTTTGTAAATCCATGTTGACTTTGTCCGATCCTGTCACTGCTTTCCAAGTGCTCTGCTATTACATCTTTTATAATAGACTCTAGCATTTTCCCCACTACCGATGTCAGGCTTACCGGTCTATAATTCCCCGCTTTTTCTCTACCACCTTTTTTGAATAGTGGGGTGACATTAGCTACCCTCCAATCCATGGGTACCGTTCCAGAGTCTATCGAGTTCTGGAAGATGACCAGTAATGCATCTACTATCTCTAGGGCCACTTCCTTAAGTACCCTGGGATGTAGACCATCAGGCCCTGGGGATTTATCGGCCTTTAGTCCCATCACTTTTCCTAACACCATTTTTCTACAAATACTGATTTCTTTCAGTTCCTCTCTTTCATCAGACCCTATGTTCCCCGGCATCTCTGGGAGGTTATTTGTGTCCTCCTTTGTGAAGACAGAACCAAAGTATGTATTTAGTTGGTCTGCCATTTCCTTGTTTTCCATTATAAATTCCCCTGATTCTGACTGTAAGGGACCTACGCTTGACTTCACTAATCTTTTTCTCTTCACATATCTATAAAAGCTTTTACAGTCAGTTTTTATGTTCCCTGGTAGCTTACTCTCATATTCTATTTTCCCTTTCTTAATTAATCCCTTTGTCCTCCTTTGTTGACTCCTAAACTGCTCCCAATCCTCAGGATTATTGCTTTTTCTAGCCAATTTATATGTCCTCTCCTTGGATCTTATGCTATCCCTAATTTCCCTTGTTAGCCACGGTTGAGTCACCTTTTTTGTTTTATTTTTATGCCAAACTGGGATGAACAAATTCTGTAGCTCATCCATTCGGTCTTTGAATGTTTGCCATTGCCTATCCACCGTCAACCCTTTGAGCGCCATTCCCCACTCAATCCTACCCAACTCGCTCCTCAGACCATCGTAGTTTCCTTTATTTAAATTGAGGACCCTTGTCTCTGAGTCAACTACTTCATTCTCCATCTTAATGAAGAATTCGATCATATTATGATCGCTCCGACCCAAGAGGCCTCGTACAACAAGATTGCTAATTAATCCTTTCTCGTTACATAATACCCAATCTAAGATGGCCTGATCTATGGTTGGTTCCTCGACATATTGGTCCAGGAAACCATCCCGTAAACACTCCAGGCATTCTTCCGCCACAGTATTGTTACTCATTTGGTTGGCCCAATCTATATGTAGATTAAAGTCACCCATGATGACTGCTGTGCCCTTATTGCACGCTTCTTTAATTTCCCTTTTAATGCCATCCCCAACCTCCACCTTACTGTTTGGAGGTCTATATACCACTCCCACTAATGTTTTTTTCCCCTTAGTATTTCTCAATTCTACCCATATAGATTCCACATCATCAGAGCTAATATCCTTCATTACAATTGTATTAATCCCTTCTTTAACCAGTAATGCTACCCCACCTCCCTTTCCTTTTTGCCTATCTTTCCTGAATATCGAATACCCCTGGATGTTGAGTTCCCAGTCTTGGCCATCCTTGAGCCACGTTTCTGTAATCCCAACCAAATTGTATTCGTTTACCTCTATTTGCGCAGCCAGTTCATCCACCTTATGACAAATGCTTCTTGCATTAAGACACAAAGCCTTCAGGCTTGTTTTTTTAACGCTCTTAGACCTATTAGAATTATTATTTACTGTGGCCACGTTTGATTTAAACCGTTGATTTCTCTGACTGCCACTTTTGTTTTTCTCCTTCCTATCTTTTGCTTTTATCCCTGTTTTCCTTTCCTCTGTTTCCCTGCTCAGGTTCCCAACCCCTTGCCATTTTAGTTTAAACCCCCCCAAACAGTGCTAGCAAACCTCCCCGCAAGGATATTTGTCCCGCTCTGGTTCAGGTGCAACCTGTCCGACTTGTACAAGTCCCACCTTTCCCAGAAGCAGGCCCAGTGATCCAGGAAACTAAAGCCCTCCCTCCTGCACCAACTCTTTAGCCACGCATTCATCTGCTCTATCCTCCTATTCCTATACTCACTAGCACGTGGCACCGGGAATAATCCAGAGATTACAACCTTTGAGGTCCTGCTCTTTAATCTGCTACCTAGCTCCTTTAAATTCTTGTTGCAGGACCTCATCCCTCTTCCTACCTATGTCGTTGGTCCCAATGTGAACCACGACCTCTGCCTGTTCACCCTCCCCTTTCAGAATGTGCTGCAGCCGTTCAGTGACATCCTTGACCCTGGCACCAGGGAGGCAACAAACCATCCTGGAGTCACGCCTACGGCCACAGAACCGTCTATCTGTTCCCCTTAAGATAGAATCCCCTACCACTATTGCTCTCCCACTCTTTTTCCTCCCTTCCTGAGCAGCAGCAACACCCCCGGCGCCAGGAAGTTGGCCGCTGCTGCTTTCCCCTGGTGAGTCATCCCCCTCAACAGTATCCAAATTGGTATACCTGTTTGAAAGGGGGATGGCCACAGGGGTCTTCTGCACTACCTGCCTGCTTCGACTGCTCCGCCTGGTGGTCACCCATTTCCCTTCTGCCTGTGCAGCCCTACCCTGCGACGTGACCAACTCCTCAAACGTGTAATCCACGACCCTCTCAGCATCATGAATGCTCCACAACCCATCCATCTGCAGCTCCAGCGCCTCAATACGGCCCGTTAGTAGCTGCAGCTGGATGCATTTCTGGCACACGTGGTCATCAGGGACACTGGCAGCGTCCCTGAATTCCCACATAGAGCAAGAGGAGCATAACACGGGGCTGGGCTCTCCTGGCATGACTTACCCCTTTAATTAATTTAAATTAATTCAATACCACCAGTTAAAGATATACTCTAGGGCGCTTATTTACCAACTGTCCCCACTACACCACAGAGACCCAAGAAAATATAAACCGCAGAATTTAAGCTTGTAATAAAAGAAATACTCACCAACCAATCACTTGCCTGCTTCCTGGTGACGTCACACTTGGATTACTTTTTACACCTCTCCCGGAACCTGGATTGGTACGCCTCTGGTGATCCCTTGCAGCTCCGCTGCCTCTCCGGTCTCGGGGCTCTGGGCCTCGCTGCCTCGGGCTGCTCCTTTTATCCTCCGCCGCCTCTGGTGATCCCTTGCAGCTCCGCTGCCTCTCCGGTCTCGGGGCTCTGGGCCTCGCTGCCTCGGGCTGCTTCTTTTATCCTCCGCTGCCTCTGGTGATCCCTTGCAGCTCCGCTGCCTCTCCGGTCTCGGGGCTCTGGGTCTCGCTGCCTCGGGCTGCTCCTTTTATCCTCCGCCGCCTCTGGTGATCCCTTGCAGCTCCGCTGCCTCTCCGGTCTCGGGGCTCTGAGTATAGGCCCAGCCTGCTCAACCTTTCCTCATAAGTCAACCTCCTCATCTCTGGAATTAACCTAGTGAATCGTCTCTGAACTACCTGCAATGCAAGTATATCCTTCCTTAAATAAGGAGACCAAAACTGTACGCCGTACTCAAGGTGTGGTCTCACCAATACCCTGTACAGTTGTAGCAGGACTTCCCTGCTTTTATATTCCAACCCCTTTGAAATGAAGGCCAACATTCCATTTGCCTTTTTGATTACTTGCTGTACCTGCATGCTAATTTTGTGTGTTTAATGCACAAGGCCCCCCAGGTCCCTCTGAACTGTAGCATTTTGTAATTTCTCTCCAATTTGCTTTTTTATTTTTCCTGCCAAAGTGGATAACCTCGCACTTTCCCACATTATGCTCCATCTGCCAAATGTTTGCCAACTCACTTAGCCTGTCTATGTCCCTTTGCAGGTTCTTTGAGTCCTCTGCATAACTTGCTTTCCCACCCATCTTTGTATCATCCGCAAACTTGGCTATATTACACTCGGTCCCTTCGTCCAAGTCATTAATGTAGATTGTAAATAGTTGAGGCCCCAGCACCGATCCCTGTGGCACCCCACTAGCTACCGTTTGCCAACTGGAAAATGACCCATTTATCCCGACTCTCTGCTTCCTGTTTGCTAGCCAATTCTCTATCCATGCTAATATATTACCCCCAATTCCGTGAGCTCTTATGCAGTAACCTTTTATGTGGCACCTTATCGAATGCCTTCTGGAAATCCAAATACACCACATCCACTGGTTTACCTTTGTCCACCCTGCTCATTACCTCCTCAAAGAAC
The DNA here is from genome assembly GCF_052327205.1 of Somniosus microcephalus. NCBI lineage: Eukaryota > Metazoa > Chordata > Chondrichthyes > Squaliformes > Somniosidae > Somniosus > Somniosus microcephalus. The sequence goes on along the minus strand of NC_140998.1, from coordinate 99,358,210 downwards.
TCCAGCAAATTTGTTAAACATGATTTCCCTTTCATAAAACCATGCTGACTCCGCTTGATTGCATTATTATTTTCCAAATGCCTTGCTACTGCTTCCTTAATGAAGGACTCCAGCATTTTCCCAATGACAGATGTTAGGCTAACTGGTCTATAGTTTCCTGCTTTCTGTCTCCCTCCTTTCTCAAATGTTACATTTTGTAGTTTTTTAATCCACTGGGACCTCTCCAGAGTCCAGGGAATTTTAGTATATTGCAACCAATGCATCCACTATCTCTGCAGCCACTTTTAAGACCCTGGGATGCAGGCCATCTGGTCCAGGGGACTTGTCGTCTTTTAGACCCATTATTTTACCAAGTACTATTTCCTTAGTGATGGTGATTGTCTTTAGTTCTCCCCTCCTTGTGGCCCCTTGATTATCCATTATTGGGATGTTATTAGTATCTTCCACCTTGAAGACAGATACAAAATATTTGTTCAGAGTCTCTGCCATTTCCCCATTCCCCATTATTAATTCCCCAGTCTCATCCTCTAAGGGACCAATGTTTACTTTAGCTACCCTCTTCCTTTTTATATACCCGTAGAAGCTCTTACTATCTGTTTTAATGTTTCTTGCCAGTTTACTCTCTCAATTCATCTTCTCTCTTTATTTTTTTAGTCATCCTTTGCTGGTTTTTAAAAATTTTCCCAATCCTCTGGTCTCCCGCCAATCTTGGCAACATTGTATGCTTTCGTTTTTAATTTGATACCATCCTTTACTTCCTTAGTTATCCATGGATGGTACTCCCTTCAGGGTGGGCCTGGGAGTAATGAATCGTTGGTTTGATTTGGAGGTGGTAAAATACAAGCTTAATTTTTTTGTGGAAACATCAAGATCAAAGGAGTGCAGATGTTATTATAAATGTATTTCTCAGTTTTAAGATGACGCCAAGCAGGCAGCAGCATGAAATCCAAGCAGGGCAAAACAAACGTTTTCCAGCAAGGTGCAGAGCACTGGGTAATAAATTGAGTTTTGAGACCGAGGCAAGTTTTAAAGGAGGGTATTTAGAAACATAGAAACTAGGAGCAGGAGTAGGCCCTTCGAGCCTGCTCCGCCATTCAACGAGATCATGGCTGATCATCCAAACCCTAGCACCCGGTCCCTACACCGACAGCCATCCCATCCAAGCCCTATCCCCTATCCCCGTAACCCCACGTATTTAATCCCCCCTAACACTAAGGGCCAATTTTTTTTTTTATCATGGCCAATCAACCTAACCCGCACATCTTTGGACAACCTAACCCGCAATTATCAGTTCCCTCTGAACATTACGGGGAATCGGGGATCATGAGGCCTTTCGATGCAGAGGCAAAAGAAACCGGACGCTCCACAAAGCTGCAGAACATGGGGCAAAGAGCCTATAACAGATTTTTTGAAGCAGAGTCAGGAGTGGGAACAGTGATGCGCTGCTATATTTTTATTTCTCTACGGGTGCAGGGACCCCGGGGCTCATGGGCACTTCCGAAAAGAAATTTATGCTGCACAAAGGTATAGATGAGAAGGAAAACTGAAAGAAACCCATTTAAACTGAGGAGTATTGAAAAGACCTGTTAACTGGAATTGTTTGCATGGGGTGCCTGAGTTGCGGAGAGAGCTGAGAGTTGAGGGGAGGGCTACAGTGCTACCAATGGAGAAAATATATATTGCAGGCATTACCTGTTGGTGAATTACAGCTAGCTTCTTCCTTGCGCTCCCCGCCCTAATAACTTCTTCACACCCGAGGACCTCTGCATTAAGTAAATGTAAAGATCTTAAAATTTCTGTTTAATATCTATGCTAATATGAGTTTCTGTTAAACTTCTTGTTTTCTGATGGGAGATGGGTGTTTTTCGATGGAGAGTCAATGCTTTACATTGCTAATGCACAACTATTCAGTTGACAAGAAAATTATGGCATTTGGGAGTTCCACACCCCTGAAAAGAGATGCTTTTCAGCACGATTTTTGGTCCTCTTGGGAAAGTGCCCTCCTTTCATCCCTGTAGCATTGCTGAAATCTGCTATTAATACGAAGAACTTGAGTTTAAACATACTGGATCAACTCCCCATATTTTGTTTGTTGGAACTGGTGGTCATAACATGGTGCACTTGTAGGCTCACCTTGCTGAGTCTCTGATAATGCCAGGACACTGTAGGTCAACTGGTGAGTGCAGCAAATGGAGGGGAACTTTGCGTCTGCAGTCAGGTTCATTCCAGTAGTGTATAAGTGTTGAGAAGAAATGCTGGGGACTGAAGTTTCCGCTTTGGGCACAATCAACAACCCGAGCGGAAATTGCACCCAAAATTGTGCTAGTTTTGAGAAGTTTTGTTTCCGCTCAAACTCATTTGCATCTCGCCGATCTTAAAATCTGCCATGAACCAGCACGATTGGGCAGCATTTTAAAATGTAATTTAAGAAATTTGCTTTAAAAAATATTCCTTGATATATTTAAGAGTGGTAACTTGATGCAGTTTGATTAATACAGTTGAGAATGGGTTTATCACCGAAAATAAGCATTTTTAATGAGTGTCTAGTCCACCCCCTGTGAGTAACCCGATTTTAAATAACTGAAAATAACTTTAAAAAAAACCACCTGAACCATTTGGTAGTTATATTGGTGTACAGTAGTCAGTTTCTTAATTTTTTTTAAAAAAAGTTATATTCAGAAGCTTTTAAAGCATGCCTATTAGTGTCCTTGTGCCTAAAAAAAAAAAAAAAAAATCAAACTTAATTTTAAGAGCCTCCTCGAAGGCCTGCAAACAGGTGCAATTGGCAGAAACTCGCAGTGGTGATTCATTCAATCTGGGGGTGTGGACAGCTTTGTGGGAGGAGCCATCTAGCGCAATGTTTTTTTAATCGAGCGCAAAAGATTGCGGAAACTCAATTTGCGCTTGAAATTCCGAGATCGTTTCCGCAGGTTTGGCCGATTTGGGCCGAAATGTATTGAAAACACAAAACAATCTGGTGGAAAATCTAGGCCGTTACCTTTATTAAACCACGTTGCGTGCTGCCCCATCTCCAATGGAATGACTGGACAATAAATTAGGTTGTGAAAAGCAGTATATGCTTCAGAGCACTGGTTGGCGCTTCAGTTTTGTTACAAGGCTGACTGTAGCATGAGGATTTTCTTTCTATTATGATCTATGTGTAGTATATTGATAAGTGTATTAATGTGATAAATAAATAAATTAAGCAACTTCCATATCAATGTGTTTACAGGCAAAGGGATTAGAATGGAAAGACAAAGAAAATCAGGAGAAAGGGTTTGCATTCTTATTTGCAAATTTCAAGAAATACTATCTGCCTCACATATTTCCCAATTTCTCAAAGGAGACCAGCTTGTTTAACCCAATACTTGGTAAAAACAATATTTTTGTCTGTCTGAGTGTGTGTGCATAAAATGTGATATTTAGTGGGCTAGGGATGTGGTATAATTGTTTAAAAGTGCTCTGACATGTTAAATATAATTATACTAGTGTGTGATTTGCCTTATTTTTATAGGCTTAATTCTGGTCTCCAACATCTATTTTCTTGTATGTGATTTGTTACTCGAAGATTATGCAGGATAATGGAATATAGTATATGCCAGTTAAATGTGGACATTTGCTAAGAAGGGAATATTCGCCAGTATGAGATTACACCATTATACAGGTAGACTATCCTTTATCCGAAAACCTTGGGACCAGCCGAGTTTCGGATAAAGGAGAATTTCGGATTTCGGAAGGTGGGTCGGCGGGGGGTCGTGCGCACGACTTACGCTGACGGTCAGCGTAAGTCAGTCGGCGGGGGTCCGCGGGGGGGTCGGCGGTTGTCGGGGCCGGCGGGGTCGGCGGGGGGGATCGGCGGTTGCCGGGGCCGGCGGGGTCCGCGGGGGGGTCGGCGGTTGTCGGGGCCGGCGGGGTCCGCGGGGGGGTCGGCGGTTGTCGGCGTCGGCGGTTGTCGGGGCCGGCGGGGTCCGCGGGGGGGTCGGCGGTTGTCGGGGTCGGCGGTTGTCGGGGCCGGCGGGGTCCGCGGGGGGGGTCGGCGGTTGTCGGGGCTGGTGGGGTCGGCGGTTGTCGGGGCCGGCGGGGTCCGCGGGGGGGTCGGCGGTTGTCGGGGCCGGCGGGGTCCGCGGGGGGTGGGGGTCGGCGGGGGGTCGTGCGCACGACTTACCCTTTATCCGAACTTCCGAAACCGGAACCCTCTAAAAACCGAAGGTTTTTTCGTTCGTACGCACGACTTATGCTAAACGAAAAAACCTTCGGTTTTTAGAGGGTTTCGGTTTTCGGAAGTCCGGATAAAGGGTAGTCTACCTGTATATGGAAATACTGTTGATTTAATAGAAATTTTAAATTTTGGCTTGTTGCTTTATAGGCTGATGGTCAGTAAGGATTATGACAGATGCATTACTTGATTTAACTGATAGAAGGTAGTTCAAGTACACAATGAAGTACTGCAACCTTTTATAGTGTTATGATTACATTTTTCTTTAAAAATGGATTGAAGTATATTTAAGCCCTTTAACAGCTTTCCTGGACCATTGTGACTTATCCTCTTTGGATTCAACATTTCTAATTGGACTTTTCACTCTAAACGTTTAGTTTTGATTTGCAACTCAAACAACCTGATTTTTGCACACCTAGGGCAAGGAAACCTAGAATCTAGCAGTGCAGGAGGAGGCCATTTGTCCCATTGTGTCTGTACCAGCTCTGTGAAAGAGCTATCCAATTAGCCCCACTACTCTGCTCTTTCCCCATAGCCATACAAATTTTCCCTACAGTATTTTGACTGTCGCATACAATCTGTTAAAATACATTAGGCGATTCCTAAGGAATTCACTGGAATGGTTTACACCCATTTATCCTCCAATACAAACCTGTTCTTTGATTGGACTTCCAACATAAATACCTTTTGTTGTGCATGTACATATGCTGTGATGTTAGAAATACTGACACCATTCTTCATGTATGCCCATCAGTGCCCATTTTTTTCTATAGCTGTTATTTTAACATGGGTTTCCATTGGCTAACACTTTGCATCTAACTACACTGTTCGCACTTATAAGCAACAATCAGTTGAATGCAATGTCTGAAATATTTTGTTAACTCCGATCTGTTCAGGATGCTTTTATCCCATTGTACCAAAATCTTGACGTTTTCTGTGTATCATACATGGTGGCCATTAACTAACTCAATCCTGGTACCTAGCCTGTTGATTTTGTCTTTTGCAGGCTCATTAATGATGAGGTACTGGTCCAGCTTATTGTGAATCCTCTCCCTTGTGGATGCTGGGTCAGGCAAATTTTTAGTACATCCGGTTTGACTTCTTTCCTCTCTCTCGTTTTCCTCCCACCACCTATGTAGTCATTGTTCTTCATCTTGGATAACTTTACTTCAGCTTTCTTTTGTGTTGAGGGTGTTGGCACATGCAGTTATAGTGCAAGAGAGTTTGGGAGAAAGCATGCAAGAAATGGAGCAGAAAAATATTTGCAAGAGTGCATCAAGTGTATCAGCACATTTCCAGGGAGTTGGAAAGGCAGAGGCAAAGTTGAGCAACAATTCAAACTGGGCAAGATCCATTTCTATTTTAGCTTTTCATACAATTCTCCATTCCTTTTTGCAAAACAACTATTAAGCTGGCTGAGGAAGTTTATCAAAGGAGCAGTTAAGCCATGCAGGCGAGAAAGGTTCCAAATTCAATCCCTAGTTTCTGCTGAGTGAACTGATCTTAGCTGGCTGGTAGTTGTAGCTCTATATAATTGGACTTCACAACCTTGAATAGGGAAAGGAAAATCTATTCCTGCAAGATTCCTATTTCCGATCATTATTGACTCCTTCATTAATCATAATCAGAGTGGGCAAGCTGACCGTCTTAAAAATCTACAAGCCACCAACGAAGACATACCTTACCAACTGCTAACCACCCAGCCATCTACATTGACAATTTCAACAGCCACCATTACATATGGGGCTACCAAAAAGTAGACCAAGCAGACGAATCACTAGAAGACTGGGTGCTGGCCTCTGATATCCACCTTGTCTCCGATACCAAACAGCCAGGCACCTTTTTTTTCCTGCCTGCTAGCAGAAGGAATACTCACTGGACCTCTGTTTCACAACCAGTGACCGCAAAGGACGGCCGCTCACGTGCTCCTGGAAGATTCTTAAGAACTTCCCACGCTCACATCACCGACCCATATCGTATATGCCTGGATAGAGGTGCCCATAGTCACCTCAGTCCCGAAACCAAGATGGAACTTCTGTAAGGCTTTATGGCCCACTTTCACGAGCATTGTCAAGAACACAATACAGAGAATACCGCCGTCCCCAAACAACTACACCTGTTTTGCTCGACTGCTGAAAGTGGGGGCCGCCAGAAGCATCCTGTGCGGCTATAGGAAAGAATACATGCCATGCTGGTCCCAGGAGAACGAGAGATTGCTGGCAGAGTTGAATGTCAGTCAAGACCCGGATATAGCAACAGCACTTATGAATTCCCTAGACGACGGCAGATTAGTGTGATGGTGAGAAACCACCGAAAACCTGGATTTCTCGCACTCCAGCAGGAAACCCTGGAACCTGCTCCACCGGCTTGGCGCCACCTCACTGTCCCCACATGAGGCGCCAAAGGTCAGTGCAGATGCCATTGCGGCCTGCCTCCTAACCAACTCGAAGGTTACAACTACCATCGAAAACAAATGCAGAGTGAAAAAGTGGCTTAAGCTCTCTGGAAAAAGCAACTCCATACACCACCTTTTGGGCAGCCTTCACCACCGAAGAGGTGGACACAGCGCTGACAGCCACCAAGTCTGGGAAGACCGCCACAGTCAATGGCATCTACCCAGAATTTCTCAAGAACCAGGGCCCAAATGGACGGATGTGGTTTGTCAAACTCTCCTCCAACATCCTTGACACTGGGATAATCCCAGAAATCTAGCGCCATTTCAAAGTCGTTGCCATCCTAAAGCTAGGAAAACCAGCCAACAATCTCAGGCTACTGTCCCAATTCCCTTCTGGTTATGGTCTACAAGGTTGTCGAACGGCTCATTCTTAACCGGATAAAACCAGCTTTAGAAGGTGCCCTCCCAAATGAGCGGGCGGGCTTGAGGGGGAAGGAGCAGCTCTGATCAGGTCCTTGCACTCACTACCAACATTGAGGCAGAGTTCCAGAGGCAGCTGAAGACGAAAGCTGCCTTCATAGACTTGTTATTGGCATACGACACTGTCTGGCGCGAAGGCCTGCTACTGAAGCTTTCAATAATACAACAACAACAATTTATTTTATATAGCGCCTTTAACGCAGTAAAACGTCCCAAAGCACTTCATAGGAGTATTATAAGACAAAAAATTTGACACCAAACCACAAGGAGAAATTAGGGCAGATGACCAAAGCTTGGCTAAAGAGGTAGGTTTTAAGGAGCATCTTAAAAGAGGAAAGAGAGGCTGAGACGTTCAGGGAGGGAATTCCAGAGCTTGGGGCCTAGGCAACAGAAGGTACAGCCACCAATGACTGAGCAATTATAATCAGGATTCTCGAGGGCAGACTTAGAGGAGCGCAGATATAGGTCTGGAGGAGATTATGGAGATGGAACGGGCGAGGCATGGAAGAATTTGAAGACGAGGGTGAGAATTTTGAAATAGAGGCGTTGCTTAACTGGGAGCCAATGTTGGTCAGCGAGCACAAGGTTGATGGGTGAACAGGACTTGGTGCAAGTTAGGACACGGGCAGCCGAGTTTTGGATGACCTCAAGTTTACACAGGGTAGAATGTAGGAGGGCAGCCAGGAGTGCGTTGGAATAGTCGAGTCTAAAGGTAACAAAGGCATGGATGAGGGTTTTAGCAAAGGATGAGCTGAGGCAAGGGTGGAGACAGGCGATGTTATGGAGTTGGAAATAGACGGTCTTAGTTATGCCACGGATATGTGGTCAAATATGACACCAAGATTGCGAACAGTGTGGTTCAGCCTCAGACAGATGTTGGGAAGAGGGATGGAGTCATTGGCTAGGGAACGGAGTTTGTGGCGGGGACCGAAAACCATTCAGCCAGTCTTCCCAATATTTAATTGGAGAAAATTTCTGCTCCTTCAGAACTAGATGTCGGACAAGCAGTCTGACAATTTAGTGACCATGGAGGGATCGAGAGAAGTGGTGGTGAGGTAGAGCTGGGTGTCGTCAGCGTACATGTGGAAACTAACGCTATGTTTTCGGATGATGTTGCCAAGGGGTAGCATGTAGATGAGAAATAGGAGGGGGTTAAGGATAGATCCTTGGGAGACACCAGAGGTAACGACGTGGGAGTGAGAAGAGAAGCATTGCAGGTGATTCTCTGGCTACAATTAGATAGATGAGAATGGAACCAGGCGAATGCAGTCCCAGCCAGCTGGACAACGGTGGAGAGGCGTTGGAGGATGAAGTGGTCAACTGTGTCAAAGGCTGCAGACAAGTCAAGAAGGACGAGGAGGGATAGTTTACCTTTGTCACAGCCACAAAGGGTGTCATTTGTGACTTTGATAAGAGCCGTTTTGGTACTGTGGCAGGGGCAGAAACCTGATTGGAGGGATTCAAACATGGAGTTGCGGGTAAGATGGGCACGGATTTGGCAGGTAATAACATGTTCAAGGTCTTTGGAGAGGAATGGGAGGTTCGAAATGAGCCGGTAGTTTGCAAGGACAGAGGGGTCAAGGGTTGGTGTTTTTTGAGGTTGGTGTTTTTTGAGGAGAGGGGTGATGACGGTAGATTTGAGGGAGAGGGGGACAGTACCTGAGGAGAGAGAACTGTTAACAATGTCAGCTAACATGGAAACCAGAAAAGGAAGTTGGGTGGATAACCGTTTGGTGGGAATAGGGTCGAGGGAGCAGGAAGTGGGTCTCATGGACAAGATGAGCGCGGAGAGGTCATGAGGGGCGATTGGAGAGAAACTGGCGAAAGATGCAAGTTCAGGACTAAGGCAGAGATGCAAGTTCAGGACTAAGGCAGAGGGGAACCTTGGAGGAAGTTTGGCCCAGTGAGTGAGGGGAAGGAAGGGAAGTGGCAGAGGCAGCTGAACGGATGGTCTCAATCTTGGAGACAAAGAAGTCCTTTGTTGTTGGAGGTGAGAGTGGAGGAGACAGGGGAGGGAGGGGTTTAAGAAGACGGTTAGTAATAGAGAATGGAAGCTGGGGTTTATGTTTGCATTCCAGAATGATTCTGGAATAGTGAGCAATTTTGGCAAGGCCCGATAATGCTTTGTGGTCGGTCCATCCAGATCTGGCGGTAAATGGCTAAACCAGTTGTCCACTATATCCGTTCAAGTCTGTCCCTTGGACTTAAGGGAGCGAAGATGAGGACCGTACCAATGCCGCAAGACTCTCGGGCTCATCAACACCCTAACAAGCAACCATAAGTTCCGCGTCTATCTTGGTGGCAAGGCCAGCCGACCACGGACGCTCAACAATGGTCTGCCACAGGGGTCAGTGCTCGTACTGGCCTTTTTCAACATCTGTATGGCAGACGTGCCCTGCACCAAATACCGGAAGTTCGCCTATGCTGATGACCTAGCTCTGCTGATGCAGGCATCAACGCTAGAGAAAGCAAGTAGAACGCTTACAAGTGACCTGGAACTACTGAAATGCGGCTTCCAGACCTGGTGTCTCCGCCCCAATCCAGAGAAGACATTCCATCTGAACAATAACCCCGCCGTGAAAGAACTTGAGGTTTCCTTCTGCGGAAGGCAACTTGCTCATGAACCCCACCCAAAATACCTGGGCGTCACCCCGGACAGGACTCTCTCCTATCAGCTTATTTCACCAACACCGGCCAAAAAGTAAAAACCAGGGTGAACCTGGTCCAGAAACTCACTGGAACTTCATGGGCGAGAACAGCCAGAACACCTTGTACCACAACACTGGTCCTGGTCTAATATGGTGTGGAATACTGCTCTGTCTCATGGTCCTGCAGCCGCCACACAAAGATTGTGGATGTGCAAGTAAACGCTGCCATGAGGGCAGTGTCAGGAACGTTTAAGTCCACTCCAACTGAGTGCTGTTCCACATTGCTCTGCCTGTCATTCACCACGATGCCACCGTGCTCCGTGAGATGGAAAAATCATGAGCGACACCGACCTTCGCACTCACGAAGACTTGAAAAAACCCACCCGGAAAGCACTTAAAAGCGTGCCGGCCATTCTGGGAAACAGCAGGCAATATTCTTGCAGCTGGTATTGACCTACTATCCAGATGGATGGAATTGTGGGACGCATGCAACATAAAGAACCAACACCTCATCACTGGCCCAACAGCAGAGCTTCCGGACTTCGATCTCCCTTGAAGACAGTGGACAGGGCATGAACGATGCGGCCACCTGCTCCACAAGTGAAAGATGAGGGGCGACCCGAAGGGCGACTGTGGCCATGAGTCCCAGACTATAGAACACATCACATCAACCTGACCACTAAGATCTGTTGCTGGAGGCACCTCCTTTTCTTCACTCGGCATCTCAGGAGGCCATCGAATGGATAGCCAAACTAGGCATCCCATTATAAGTTGTTCCTGTGATACGAAAGTAGTAGTAGTATTGACTCCTGCTACAAAGTGCTTGTATGTAGACAGCAGAGAAGGATTGGGTTCAGCTGTATTTCCCTTTCCTATCCCTACTCTACAGTCAAATCGCATGCCAACACTTGCCATCACAGCTTACTTTGGACAAGGTACTGTAAGGTCCCAGCTGTCCACATCAAGGCATCCCACAATTCCATCCATCTGGATAGTAGGTCAATACCAGCTGCAAGAATATTGCCTGCTGTTTCCCAGAATGGCGGGCACGCTTTTAAGTGCTTTCCTGTTTTCCGGAGCAGAGGGAAGAAATCTGACCAGGGAATAAATAAATGTTGTACAAATGTGTAGGTTTTCTGTAGTTTATTTTTTGAGGTGTGGTTTGCAGTTAAAAGTGAGGAAGTCGCTAAGAATGGAAGTAAAACAAACGAGTGGAAAGAAACGTGCAGCTGAAGAGGAAATGGGAGCAGAATGAAATGAAAAGATGACAATGAACGAAGCATGGGGGCAAATTTCAGACAGATGCAGAGAAAAGTATACGAGGAGACCAAATAAGAATGAAATGGGGAGATAAATTTGGAATTAAACAGAATAAAATGAAAAAACAAATGGAGGATGAAGTGAAAGGCGAATTATAATAAAATGAGTGCTGTATTTTGTAGAGTAGCTTACTGAAATCCTGGCATGACTGGTGAAAATGTGCATTGAATTTATTGCTTTTTCATTCACTAATGATTGCAGTTGTTTTGCAAAAATTGGCATTTCCACCACTTGCAACACAATTACAGTATGATGCACTGTTTTTGATATTGTAACTGGACTGGAGCAGTAATTTCATGATCATCACAAAGCTGCTTGAAACTTCAGGACTTTGTTCAAGTGCGGCAGAAGTTTGGTGTTTCTTTCCCATGGACGAAAAGCTCAGGAAGCACATTTTCACACATAGCAGATAGGAGTAGGCCATTCGGCCCCTCGAGCCTGCTCCGCCATTCAATGCGATCATGGCTGATCATCCAATTTCAGTACCCAGTCCCTGCTTTCTCCCCATACCCCTTGATCCCTTTAGCCTTAAGAAATATATCCAACTCCTTCTTGAATATATTTAATGAATTGGCCTCTACCGCCCTCTGTGGTAGAGAATTCCACGGGTTCACCACTCTGGGTGAAGAAATTCCTCCTCATTTCTGTCCTAAATGGCCTACCCCTTATCCTTAGACTGTGACCCCTGGTTCTGGACTCCCTGACCATCGGGAACATCCTTCCTGCATCTAGTCTGACTAGTCCTGTCAGAATTTTATAAGTTTCAATAAGATCCTCTCTCATTCTTCTAAACACCAGCGAGTACAAGCCCAATCGTCCCAATCTCTCCTCATACGTTATTCCTGCCATCCCAGGTATCAGCCTGGTGAATCTTCGCTGAACTCCTTCCATGGCAAGAACATCCTTCCTCAGATAAGGCGACCAGAACTGCACACAATACACAAGGTGTGATCTCACCAAGGCCCTGTACAACTGCAGCAAGACATCCTTGTTCCTGTACTCAAATCCTCTCGCTACGAAGGCCAACATACCATTTGCCTTCTTAACTGCCTGCTGCACCTGCATGCTTACTTTCAGCGACTGGTGCACAAGGACAAATAATAATCTGCCTTCCTGTTTTTGCCACGTTATATTGCATCTGCCATGTTTTTGCCCAATCACCCAACCTGTCCAAGTCATCTTGGAGTTTCTCGGCATCCTCCTCACAGCACACACTCCCACCCAGCTTTGTGTCATCTGCAAATTTGGAGATATATCTAGTTCCCTTGTCTAGATCATTAATATATATTGTGAATAGCTGGGGTCCAAGGACCGATCCCTGTGGTACCCCATTCGTCACTGCCTGCCACTTGGAAAAAGACCCGTTTATTCCAACTCTTTGCTTTCTGTCTGCCAACCAGTTCTCTATCCAAGTCAATACCTTGCCCCCAATCCCATGTGCCTTAAAGTTACACTCTAATCTCTTATACGGGACCTTATCGAAAGCCTTCTGAAAGTCCAAATACACCACATCCACTGGTTCTCCCTTATCTATTTTACCAGTTACATCCCCAAAAAATTCCAGTAGATTAGTCAAGCACAATTTACCTTTTGTAAATCCATGTTGACTTTATCCGATCCTGTCACTGTTTTCCAAGTGCTCTGCTATTACATCTTTTATAATGGACTCTGGCATTTTCCCCACTACTGAGGTCTGTAATTCCCCGTTTTCTCTCTACCACCTTTTTTGAATAGTGGAGAAACATTAGCTACCCTCCAATCCATGGGTACTGTTCCAGATTCCATCGAATGTTGGAAGATGATCAGCAATGCACCTGCTATTTCTAGGGCCACTTCCTTAAGTACCCTAGGATGTAGATTAGGGTCACGAAGGGTACCGGAAATCTAGAACTCTCATGCTTTGTTCGTGCTGCGTCAATTTAAATTTTTAGTACCGAGATGGATAGATTTTTGTTCGGTAAATATATCCAAGGATATGCAGCAAAGGCGGTTAAATGGAGTTCAGGTACAAATCAGCCATGATCTAATTGAATGGTGGAACATGTTCAAATGGCTGAATGACCTATTCCTGTTCTTATCTTCCTATGTTCAAAGATAGAAAAATAATAGTGCCAAAACTGTGTAAATATCTTGTAGTTTTAGTCTCTTCTGTTCCATATAGAATATAATTTTTCCACAAAAAAAAATCAGTAATTTTTTTAAAATTCTTTGCTTACAGATGTCCCACAATTGAGATCAAAGCCATTTTATATTATGACAAAGAAAGATCCAGAGACCAATGAAACAACGTATTGTACTAAAGACACTTTTTTGTCTGCTCGTGTCTCTGTCATCCGATGGCTGGTATCTTTCTGGTTTGAGCCAAAAGCTAATCCAGGACTTCAGATTCCTGGAGTTGAAGGTGAAAATGTACCAAAGAACATTCAGGTAAGTGATCACAACAAGCTGACTAATAGTTTTGAATTGATTAAAATGGACTTTTTTTCTTTCATTGGTTTTAGATTTTTGATTTGTAATGTAACAGATTTTCTTTCTTTCTCCAGAGAGCAGCTGCTGGTTTGGCTGCCCGGGAAGAGGGCTCCTGTCGTGGGGACTCTGGGGATGGTAGTATAGAGCTGGAACAATCCCATTCAAACACTAGCACCTTAACTGAGCGGGAACCAAGTTCATCCAGTCTGTGTAGTGTTGACGAAGAGCATCTAACAGATATGGAAATAGTGCGCAAAGTTTTCTACTCCTCAAGGGAGAATGTGAATTTTATTATAGAGGTTTTTCGACAGGTAATTTTTGGTATATTATATATTTTTTTGTAAATTTCAGCTAATGTTATTAAACTTTAAGGTTTCTCTAGTTTCGGCTGAAATGAAGTCGGCCTCATCCTTGCAAGGTTCTGACGTGCAGGAATGTCTCCATTATAAGGTGACTAAACTTTTAGCTGCACTTTTTTTTTTGAGAATGATGCAACTACAGTATTATGGGCATCCCTTTTATACATCGCAAAAGGTTTGACTTCTGAGGATTTGGGTCTAATGATTTGTTCATTTGGTGCAGCCAGTTTCTTCTGCTAAAAATACAGCCTGTGAAAGAAGTATCTTCTGCAAAGGTCAAATGCAGAACTGAAAACCTTACTCCCAACTGTGTGGACAACACGGCCAAAATAATGGAAGCTATTAGCACTGTTTGAAACCTGATTGATTAGGACAATGAGAACAGGAGGATGCAGAACAAACATTTCTACCATTGGGGTTTTTGAAACCTTGGACTTTAGTACCATCGTAAATGCTAAGAAACTTTCAACATTTGTTTAGCAGCAGTAAAAATGGAATTTACGTTACTATTTATCACACTAATAAGAAAATATCTTTGGTCAGGCTTTTCTGCTGCCTATCTGTGAAGCTGCAGCCATGAGAAGAGTTGTTAAAGTTTACCAAGAGTGGATTCAACAAGAGGAAAAACCCATATTTATGAAAGAGGCTGAAGACTTGGGGTATTCCCCTTCAACAAGTGTTATAAATTTAGTCAGTGCTGGAGAGCATGGTGGTTCGTATCCATTGGAGAAAAAAGAACAGGAGGAGGTATTGCTTACTTGTATTTTATAGTGTGTTTTAAATAGCAAAAGTTAAAGATTCATGCCATGTATAAATGTCTAATTGTCAATTTGCCTGAAGGGGGAAGTCTTTAATTTTACTGCACATCTGTTGTTTTGCTGCCTTTTGAATAAAGTTGGATGTATTTGCTTTGTGAGTCATTCTAGTGGCTCTAGAATTACAACCAGTATAAATAAAAGAAAGAAAGACTTTTGAATTGTAGTCACTGTTGTAATGTAGGAAACGGCGGTAGCCAATTTGCACGCAGCAAGCTCCCACAAACGGCAATGTTGGTAATGACCAGATAATCTTTTTTTAATGATGTTGAGTGAAGGATAAATCTTGGCCAGGACACTGGGGATAACTTCCCCGCTCTTCTTGAAAATAGTGCAACAGTGACAACAATATGAATGATCTGCATTACACTAGTTCATGACTGATCTGTGCTGATAATTATGATCTTTTTCACAATGACTAACTTAACCAACTTAAGACAGCAGATGTTCATTTCAAAAACATTCCTTAGAATTAACAAAACAGACTTGTTTCACTAAATGTTTGTTTTTTCTATGTTAATTAATCTAGGATAAAATGGCTAAAGCACCAGGTCATGTGAGGAATCTTAGCTGGACAAGAAATTCATCCTACCAGAATGCAATTAACAAAGCGCCTGAAATGGAGGAAGAAGAGAGGAATGTGTATGCAGGTGTTCAGGCATCACTGCAGGTGCACTTCAAGATTTTTTTTTTGTTGAGTCAGTTGCACTAAAAGTTCTAGTTCCTGAAGTTGATTACTATTCAAAGATTTGCATTGGCATTAGGAACAAGATGGGTGCTTCTAATTTTAATCTTAGATATGACATTGATTTTTTTTTTCAATTGTGCCTTGTATCGTATTAAGTATGGTCTGTGTAGTCTATGTGCAATGCATAATTGACTAATTATGTCCTATTATATTACAGGTTTTTATAACCAACTCAGCAAATATATTGCTGCTAGAACCTGCCAATGAAATTGGAGCCCTCTTGGATGAGCATGTCGATATGTGTAAACGTGTTCTCAACATCTACAGATACATGGTTGTCCACACAACAATGAATAAGAAGACCTGGTATGATGAGAATTTTGTGTATGCATAGTAACCCTGCAAAAATGGAGTTGATTGATTTTTTTTTTTTAAAGCTGTATTTTGGAAAATAATATTTTGGGATGCAGTTTATAAGTAATTTGAGACATGACATATGGTAAGTGTAGTAGGTGTCTAGACCTATGGTTCCCATAGTTTTCCACCACTGGGGATTTTCCTCGCCTCATGTCTGGGTTTGTTGTAGACTAATTGATCGAGATTGATTTCCATGATTAGCCAACAACTCAATTATTGCATTATGTGACGACCAGGATGGTAGAAGGCAAACTAGGTGGACCTTGTTTTTTTTTCATCCAGCAATTCCTATGTTCAGAATTGTATGTGACCAAATCCTGTGAAATTCACAGCTCAAGCAGATTGGGTGAACCTCGCATGTCAGTGAAAGCTATCCGTTCATTCAAATTAGTTTTGGTAGTCTCATTCCTCAGTCCACAGCATAAAAGTAGTCATTGTTAAACTATAAGTATGACTAAGTTGGCACCTTCCCTCCCCCCCTTTCCCTTTATCATTCAGAATCACAGAATCACAGAAACCCCACAGTGCAGATAGAGGCCATTTCGGCCCATCGAGCCTGCACCGACACATATCCCACCCGATCCCCGTAACCCCTACACCAACACATATCCCACCCTATCCCAGTAACCCCACGTATTTAATCCCCCCTAACACTAAGGGTCAATTTATCATGGCCAATCAACCTAACCTGCACATCTTTGGACTGTGGGAGGAAACCGGAGCACCCGGAGGAAACCCACGCAAACACGGGGAGAATGTGCAAACTCCACACAGACAGTCACCCGAGGCCGGATTCGAACCCGGGTCCCTGGCGCTGTGAGGCAACAGTGCTAACCACTATGCCACCGTGCTGCCCCATTATGCCTTCATTAAAGGTGCCATGAGAGTAGCTGTTGTGGGTACTAGAAATGTAGCTGTTTTGAGTTTATGATAAACTTAGATTATTTGGGCAATATAAAGAGAGCTTTATCCTGCATCTGACCTGGTCATGCTTGATGATGGTATTTGGTGTTAAAAGTGATGAGAAATTCCCTTCAGTTTGAACATAAAGTTCAACCGAAAATTACAAAGAGGGGGAGTCCAGAATAAAACATAAGGAATATTATCATGTTCCGCACAATTAAAAAGTAAAGTGTACAGTTCTGATTGGTTTTTTTGCTTTTAAAAATGTATTTCATCTGGACATTGGTAGTAAAACCCAGTGAATTACGCTGGTAGTAAAACCCAGTGAATATATGTGCTTGCCGCTTCCCAAAAAATAAATCACAGTGCATGTTATTATGCAGAACACCACCAGTGAAAATCAGAGATTAACTTTCCACCCTTGATTTTTTACAGATTTGGATGGAAATGTTGTTCACTTAATGTAGCGAAGTGGTATATGGTGGCAGTCAGTTTCTGTAGAAAATGTTACCATAATTGCTAAACTACAGAATTCAAGAGCCTTGGTTAAAATAAATAGATTTTGTACAGTATTGATCCACTACCACACTTCCTATGTATTATTATACTCCCGCAGACCGAGCAAGTAAGATCCATAAAATAATACCAATTTGCTTTCGCAAGCCAGATTATGCAAAATCGGCATAATCCAGTTTTTTGTAAAATGTGCACATGTTCCGACATGTACAATCGTGCTTCTGGCTGGTGGTGTTAGATCGTGCCACAAGGTCGGTGTGGAGTGGCTCCATTGAACATATTGATGCATATTGTATTCTGAACACTGCATCTGCTCCTACTGTTTTAAACCTGGAGCCAACGCATTGTTACTCCACCAACAGGCTACCATCTTTAATGAGTCCTTCTACAAGTTGTGCAACTGAAGGGGAAATGTATTGTACTACTGATCTGATACCAAGTAGAGACCAGTAGAGATGTAAATTTGGCATATAAATTGTATCATAGGGCATAGTAACTTAGTTTTTTTTTAAAGTTAAATCTTGCATCTATACTTCAAGAACCTGAAAACCTGCTTGAAGGTGAGATTTGAATCTTGGGTGTCGTAGTGCAGGACATCTATGACTTACTACATTTCTACTTTTGCAGGGAACAGTTGTTGTTGATTATGTTGAGAATTACAGAATCTGTTATGAAGCGACCTCTACAAGCACCACCACTATCTCAAGGAAGAAAAAATTCTGTGTTAGCAGGAAGGCTTGCTACACCACTCTTTCGGGTAAAGCGTGTATCTGGATCAATTTTCTTTTTTGAAGTATATGGTTTATTAACTGTTGTATTTAATATTTTGTACACATTTGGGTTGAAATAAAAAATCCGATTTTGCTTAGTTGAGATCGCTGCATTGGTAAATACAGTAGAAGGATTAATTCAGTGATGGGAGGAGCATTTTCTTTCTCTGCTGTGGGGAAAGGATCAGGCTTATTTGTATGTTTAGTCACTCGTGGCATTTGAAAGTACTAATCTGAGTCCATACCCTAGGACTGAGTTTTTGGGGATAATTCAACTTTGGCGGGACGTAAAACTGGCAGTAGTGGATCAGTGGAACGGAGAATTGGGTGGGGTGTATAACGGGTGGCCAATCAGCTACTGCCAATTTTCTCATCACTGCCAAAATTGAATATTACCCCCTATATGAAAATTTCTGAAACTTTTCTGTCCAGAATGTTTGGATTTTGGGGGACAGCCACATCTTGATAAAAGGTTAAATTTTCTAAGTTGCATCGATGATATGACCGCTTCTGTTGAGCCCATACAGAATAGAATACATTGAGTCACTTGATAAATATTGTAAATTGTGCCAGGGTAAGAGGCTGATTTGGGACTTTTAAAATAGGCTTGAAGTGCAAATAAAAAAGACTTTTTAAATAGGAATAGAGTGTATGTCATTAGCATTTATACCATCGGTTTTAATGAGAAAGTCTTTAAGGGAGCCTGACTTGAGATTTCTATCACAAGTGCTCCAAATTATGCCCTCCTTTAACTCAAGTAATGTTGTATTCACAACACTTTAATTTGTGTTTCTAATAACATATGAACCTGCTGGTGCTGTTTCACAAGGTGCTAATCACAACCCTGGCTTAATGTGGTATCAAGCTGACACAATATACCAGAAAAATTGTGGTTCATAATGCATATCAACTTGTTACTTTTTCCTGCTACATTTTATTCTGTATACAACTTTATTTTATATTTATGTAGTGCTCATCATATAAAACAGCATCTCAGCACACTTTAAGAACACAAGGACATAAGAAATAGGAGCAGGAGTAGGCCATACGGCTCCTCGAGCCTGCTCCACCATTCAATAAGATTATGGTCGATCTTCTACCTCAACTCTATTTTCCCACCCTATTACCATATCCCTTAATTCCCTTCATGTCCAAAAATTATTCCCTTAGTGTCCAAGAGTATAAAGACACTGAACAGGAAGTAAAGGGATTTTTGAGAGGGAGGCACGATTGGAGACCGCTTTTTTAGTAGCCTTGTAAAGTCAGGGAATGTAAATGAAACTTGACTTCCATCTACACTTTTGGAAGAGTTTCAAAGGATAAAGACAACTTCTTCCCCTATAAGAGATTATCTGCCGTTACATGGGGAAAGATGCTTTAAAATAAAAAAATTAAGATTATTGTATGGAAACAAAAGAAGCTTTGAATCCTAAAGCATTATGAAATGAAGTGTGAGTAGCAAATGTTGAAATCAGTCAATACGCAAATTGGGAGGGAAAGCGTGTGTGTCTGCCTCTTTTTCTCTTTCTCTCTTCTCTTCCCTGCTTTCCCTTTTTTATCCTCTTGTTTTTCTCTCCTTTTTATTCTCTTAAAATGAGTGCTAAACAGGAAATTCACTTCCTATTAACTGAATATTGAAAACAACTTGTAATAGGTTTCACTGCAACAAATCTTTCTTTGTCTGTTCTGTCCTCTTCATTTTCATATTTCCTGTTTCTGCATGCTATTTTTCTGAAGCAGTGACAAATAGATGAACTGTTCTGCAGAACTCTCTTAATTTTACTTTTAGCCCAGTTAAGAGTGCTGAAGTAACTTGTCTGCCTGTTTATTTTTAGTCACTTCCCATAGAAAAATGGTCAGTCTCCACTTGTTAACTTCTCATTATGGTATCATTGGGTTTGACCACTTGTGCTTTACGACACACCATGCTATGGTACTTAATATTTTCTAGAGTAAAACTAAATAAATATGAAACATTCCACCAAATAATAAGCAAGGATAACATTTTTAATATACATCTTTTTTTTTTCTTGTATGTTTTACCCAAAAGTTGTTAATGTGGAAATTAAGTGTTATGAACACAGGGTGGGAATTTGTTAAACACAGGGCAAATTGGGTATATTGGGTGTAATATTAACCCTTTTTTTAAAAAAAAGGAAGTGCCAAATATCTGCAAAAACTAGTACAGTTGGGATCTGCTGTAATTTGCTAATTTTCTGTAATTTTTTGTCTTTTTTATTTAGACACTAATAGTAGCCTGGATCAAAGCAAACTTGGATGTGTATGTTTCCCGAGAGCTGTGGGATGAATTGTTGGTGGTGTTGTCATCACTTACATGCTGGGAAGAACTAATTACTGAATGGGCAATGACGATGGAAACCTTGACCAAAGTGCTGGCCCGGAACTTGTACAACCTTGACTTGCATGACCTTCCTTTAGATAAATTGAGTGAACAAAAACAGAAGAAGCACAAAGGAAAAGGTATAGTTAACTATCAAATATAGTTTGAATGTGACTTAAGAAATAAATATTTTTGTCAATCATTTGTTTTCTCTAAATTTCTTTGTGTTGTGGTTTAAGAATTTATAAGTATGTGGTTAATTGAAACCAGTGAAAAATTTGCATGATCCTGAAAAAATTAGTAATGCAGAATCTTTCTTGTTACCACCTATTCACAAAGTGTTTATCCTAGACCTGCAACTGAGTGTGTTTTTGGCTAGGTCTCCTGGAATTCAGCTGCATTGCAATACTTTTTAGGTTCTTTGCATATTCTCACATGGAGAGTACTTAAAACAAAATTATTTAAAAAAAATTAAAAAAAAGATTTGGCTCCATACTCCAGTTTCACGAGGGGTGCATATAAATCTGAAAATAACAATTTATGTAAAAACATGCCTGCTGGTGATAGATAGCTGCTGGTCATTTTTAGGTAAACCACAGCTCATTGTTTATCCTCTTTAACCAATTATTGCCAATAGAATCAATTATGATAACCTCAAATGTATCTGTCACCTCCCACAGACCTGTTTAATTTCTTGAAATGCTAGTGTTCTAAATCATGCAAATATTATAAAATTAAAGCTAGCCATATTTTAATGTGTCCTAATTTTTCTCTATTTTAAGCTGGAGAATCAGTCCCCTATTGCCTGGCCTTTCTCCACCTATCCAGTTTGTGGAATAGTTGGCATGCTGGACACGAGTGTCTCGTCACTGTGCCCAATCTGGGAAGTGGGGTAATGCTGTTTAAAAATACACAGCTGCTTTCTGCTGAACCTGCCTACAATCATCTTGGTGGAGTAACATTCAGTGTTACTTTGACATTAAAATTTTGTCTAAACTTTTTCTTGTTATTTACCACATCGTTTTACTGATTCTCCTAAAAATCATGTGAAATTGAAGAAGTAGATCTTGTTTTACATAATCCTGTGGGTAAAAATGTTGGCCCAGAAATTTGGGTCGGAGGCTTCCCGCGGGTGCAAGCCCCCGACCTGCACTTACATAGCGCGCCTGACGTTGTGTTGTGGGCCCGCGTGGGTTTCCGATCCTGGGCCTCCTCCAGCTGCCAGCGCGCAGTGCTCGTGTATCCCAGGGGCACAGTTAGTTCGAAACGTCCCCTGGGATCACGTGGGCCATGGAGAGCCAATCGTAGCAGGGAATCTCTATTCATAGATTTGACAGGAAGGCCTGTCAAATCTATGAATAGAGATCGGCCCCAAAACCTAACTCAAACTTCAAATACATTTTTTTTTTAATCACATTTTTGAAATAACTATAAATTACATAAAATAACTATTTTAAACAATAATTAATTTAAATTTTTGAAAAAATTAATTACAGTTTTTAATGGGGCTAAAAATAAACTTACCTTTTTAAAGTATTTAAAAATAATAAACCTGTGGAAAAAATGTTTTCATTTTACTTAATTCACCACTTACCTTGTTAAAAGCAGGCCTTGTGACTGCTTTTTAAACACGCAGCTGCTGGAGACTTACCCTCCCGGAGAAACCTGTATTTAAAAAAAAAACGGAAGTTCCAGGCATACGCGCTGCCTCTCCGACATACGCGTTTGACCTGTGAACCCCTTCCTTCAAGGGAACAGAAGTTCCAGTTTCCAGCGCATGCACGAAACCGGCACTTTCGTTGGGCCTACACGTGAATACACAGCGCGTACTCACCCGTAGGGACCCGAATTTCTGGCCCGTTAAGTGCAATACCACATATTGGCATCCTCCACACACTTAAGTGTAATAACAACAGAAAACGCTGGAAACACTCAGCAGGCCAGGCAGCATCCGTGGAGAAAGAAACAGTTAACATTTCAAGTCTGGGACCCTTCATCAGGTGTTAAGTGTAGATTGACTGATTCTCGTGAAGCCGTGTGCTTAGCATGCACATAATTGTTATGATGTAGCTCGGCAACCTCGCACAAGGCCGATTTCTCCTGCAACCTTTAAAGCACCAAGACCCGAGCCACAGTTGGGATAGTATGACCATGCTGCTCACTTTGCAAAAGGCTTTGGGCTGTTGTATTTTGTACAGCATTTATTCACAATCACATGTTTGATGTATAAAATTGTTACGTTCTGGCAATCACTCAATTGAATATCAAACTGCATCCATAAAAAGGGACTAAACCTTGGATCCTGTATTTCAGGATAAAATTGAGAAACAAAAAGTCAGTAGAGAGATGATCTCAGCATATCTGGCCACTCCTAATTGGACATCACTGATCATTCATTTGCAATGATGAGTGTTGACATAATATTTACAACTGTTGCATATGTGATCATATGTATTCTAGGATAACATGCATTGTGGTCATTAACTACCTCCTCAGGCCTGCCATTAACTCTACAACTTTTGAATGGAATCTAGGCACAGATGATACTCTCTGCAGAAGGTGGTCAGATTTCTGCAGCAGACTCTAGAAGAATGACAGCACTGTCAACAGTTTGACTCCCTTAACAAATGCATGCATACTCTGAAAAAGAGACATTATGCCTTTCCTGGGATAGAGGGGTCCACTTGAACTTTCCCCATCAACTCCCAGGCAACGGTGGCATAGTGGTTAGCACTGTTGCCTCACAGCGCCAGGGACCCGGGTTCAAATCTGGCCTCGGGTGACTGTCTGTGTGGAGTTTGCACATTCTCCCCGTGTTTGCGTGGGTTTTCTCCGGGTGCTCCGGTTTCCTCCCACAGTCCAAAGATGTGTGGGTTAGGTTGATTGGCCATGATAAAAAAAATTGGCCCTTAGTGTTAGGGGGGATTAAATACGTGGGGTTACGGGGATAGAGCTTGGGTGGGATGGCTGTCGGTGTAGGGACCGGGTGCCAGGGTTTGGATGATCAGCCATGATCTCGTTGAATGGCGGAGCAGGCTCGAAGGGCCGAATGGCCTACTCCTGCTCCTAGCTTCTATGTTTCTAACTTAAAAAGGGCTTCCTAAAGGGGAAGGGGGAAATTATTGAGATACTGCCGAAGGAGGTTTTGCTTGGCCAAAGTTCCAAATTTGAAAAGATTTTCAATGTACAGTTTTCCCAAAGCCTCAATGTAATGACCTACAGGGGTCACTGATCCTGCATCAGAATGCTTCCTCCAGATCCCACAACTTTCATGGGGCATTTTGAACTCTGTTCCCAGTGGGCTATATTTACAGGTTGACTTAAAGAAAGACTTGCATTTATATAGTGCCTTTAATCTCTCTTCCGGATGTTCCAAAGTTCCTCACAGCCAATGAACTACTTTTTAAAGTTCAGTCACTGTTGTTTTGTAGGCAAACGCTGCAGCCAATTTGCACACCGCTAGGTCCCACAAACCGCAATGAGATGAATGACCAGCTAATCTGTTTTGATGGTGTTGGTTAAGGGATAAATGTTGGCCAGGACACTGGAACAACTCTCTCTTTCTAAAAAAAGACCCCATGGCACCTTCATGAAAGATGGCACTTCAGACAATGGCGAACTGCCTCAGTACTGCACGGAAGTAGGAGTATGTACTCAATATCTGGAGTGAATGTTAAACCCATCATCTTCTGGCCCAAAGGTGCCAGTGATCGCACTTGGCATAATGGTAGCTATGCTGTGAGAGATTTGATGGTTTCAGTTTAGCTTCAGGTCAAAATTAGCTGAGACAATAGCATAGATCCTCAGGGTTTTATTGCAAGCAGGAGACAACATGCCAACACCGTTGTCTACAATGTTGTGACCTCTCTCATGTAAGTTGAGCTTGTTGTTTATCCTGAACCAAAGTAGGCGCAACTATTAAAATATGTAGAAGATGTATATGATTCAAAGGATGAACAAAATGCTCAAAGGAAGATTAACTTATCCACCTTTTTGTAAACGTTGCTGAAATGCAACAATATTCTATCTGCTTTATTGACAGTGGGATGGGGAAGGATGAGACTGACCATAATTTTAAAGCTATAGTTTAGCCATCCATATTGAAGTTAACTTATCTTTGTTGTCATTCAGCAATAAATCATTCAATAATTAAAAAGGTTAATACTTAGGCTGCTTGTTATTGGAATTTAGGTGGTAGTCATGGGTGTCAGAGGTCAGCAGTTGATAAATCATTTTCACGAGGTTGGAGTCGTGATCAACCTGGACAAGTGCAAATGAGGCAGCGAAGTGCTACCACTGCTGGTTCTCCAGGAACAGAAAAGGCAAGAAGTATAGTACGACAAAAAACTATAGGTAGGTAAAACTGAAATATTTATCAACAGGACTTTTTAAAGTTGTTCAGCGTTACCAAACATTTTGAGCTGGCACAAGTGTATGCTTAATTGAGAAGGTCAATCTGCTAATGGAATACTACTTTCTAATTTCCTATTTGTATGATTTGATTTTTTTGACTTTCAATTTGATATATCAAGATTGAATGGGATTGGGTAAGAAGGCTTCTTACAACTTGAAGTACTGTGAATTATTTCAGGTCCTTTGTCCTTTGCAAAAATTTTTTTTTTTTTTAATTGTTGGAGCATTTAACATCTCTTGTGCTGAGATGTAATTTTTGACATGCATTGCTTGGAGCTGGCAAGTTTCTTTCCACAGATTGCTTGTTACATAAGAACATAAGAAATAGGAGCAGGAGTAGGCCATTTGGCCCATTGAGCCTGCTCCGCCATTCAATAAGATCATGGTAGATCTTCTACCTCATCTCCACTTTCCTGCACTATCCCCATATCACTTGATTCCCTTCATATCCAAAAATCTATCGATCTCTATCTTGAATATACTCAATGACTGAGCCTCCACAGCCCTCTGGGGTAGAGAATTCCAAAGATTCATCACCCTCTGAGTGAAGGAACATTTCTCCTCATCTCAGTCCTAAATGTCCGACCCCTTATTCTGAGACTGACCCGCCCCCCCCCCCCGGTTCTAGACTCCCCAGCCAGGGGAAACATCTTCCCTATCTTCCCTGCATCTACCCTGTCAAGCCCTGTAAGAATTTTGTACGGTTCAATGAGATCACCTCTCATTCTTCTAAACTCCAGAGAATATAGGCCTAGTCTACTCAATCTCTCCTCATAGGACAATCCCCCCGTCCCAGGAACTAGTCTGGTGAACTTTCGTTGCACTCCCACTATGGCAAGTGTATCCTTCCTTAGGTAAGGAGACCAAAACTGTACACAGTATTCCAGGTGTGGTCTCACCAGGGCCCTATATAATTGCAGTAAGATGTCTTTACTCTTATACTCAAATCCTCTTGTAATAAAGGCCAGCATACCATTTGCTTTCCTAATTACTTGCTGTACCTGCATGTTGACGTTCAGGGATTTGTGTACAAGGACACCCAGGTCCCTCTGAACACCAACATTTCCCAATCTCTCACCATTTAAAAAATACACTGCTTTTCTATTTTTCCTACCAAAGTGGATAACTTCACATTTCTCCACCTTATATTCCATTTGTCATGTTCTTGCCCACTCACTTAGCCTGTCTATATCCCCTTGAAGCCTCCTTGCATCCTCCTCACAACTTACATTCCCACCCAGCTTTGTATCATCAGCAAACTTGGATATTCAGGAAACTTTCGTTTAACCGGAGGTTAAATGTCCGGAAAGCTCTATCTACCGGCAAAATTCAGGAGCCGTTTCCTATAAGTTTTTTTACTTCTCGTTGCTTTTTTTTTTCTCTAGTCATGGCTCCCAAGCGTCTAGCTGAAGCTGTTGCTTAGCTACAGAGACGCTTTTAAGCTGCGGCCGACTGTTTTGAAGCTGTTGCTAAGCAACAGTGTTTGTTTCATACGGAGCTGAGAAGCGCCGTATGTTTTAACATTAGCGCTGGTTTATACGGCAGTTTTGATGGGACGGCACCAACTCGGTCCCATCAGTGCCGGATACCAGAAAGTTTCCTGTATTACATTTGGTCCCCTCATCCAAATCATTGATGTAGATTGTGAATAGCGGTGTCCTTTTATGACCTTTGTCCAAGATCTAATGCGCCTAAGGATTTGTATTTTTAGCAGCATATTGTATTTGTTCAGTTTACTTCACAAGATGTTAGTTGTTTTGAACTTTTTACTGCAGTCCTGCCTTAAAACTCTTCCACCCTCTCAATCTTGCCATCTCATATGGCCCCTCTATTCCCATGATCTCAATCACAGATCAGGCCATCTGTGATCAATTCTTTCTATCCCTGACCATTCATAAAAAGAGCCCTGGTCTGTTCAATCTTTCCTGATGGGTATAACCTCTCAGTTCTGTTATCCTAGTAAAACTTTTTTGCATTTTCTCCAATGCCTCTATATCCTTTTTATTATATGGAAATAATAACTGTTCACAGTACTCCAAGTATGGTCTAACCAAGGTTCTGTACAAATTTAACTTCTCAGCTTTTCAATTCTATTCCTCTAGAAATGAACCCCAGTGCTTTATTTTCTTTATTTTTATAGCCTTATTAACCTGCGTCGCTACTTTTAGTGATTCGTGTATCTGTACCCCTAGATCCCTCCGCTCCTTTACCCAATTTAGACACTTAGTTTCCAATGAGTATGTGGTCTCCTTGGCATCCTACCTCCGTAACATCGCCAGTAACCACCACTGCAACAGCCCATCTGCTGCTGAAACCATCATCCAAGGTTTTGTTACCTCCCAATTCGACTATTCCAGTGCTGTCCTGGCCAGCCTTTCATCTGCACTCTTCATAAACTTGAGGTCATCAAAAACCCTGCTGTCTGTATCCTAACTCTCCAAGTCCTGTTAATCCATAGCTCCTGTGCTCGCTGACCTACATTGGCTCCTGGTCCACCAACGCTTTGATTTTAAAATTCTTATTCTTGTGTTAAAATCCCTCCATGGTCTCTCCCCTCCATATCTCGCTAATGTCCTCCTGTCCTGCAGCCCTTTGAGAAGTCTGCATTCCTCCAACTCTGGCCTTTTGTGCATCCCCTACTTCACCCCACCATTGACAGCCGTGCATTAAGCCATCTAGGCCCTAAGCTCTGGAATTCCCTCCCTAAATCGCTCCACTGCTTTCTTTTTATGACGCTCCTTAAAACCTACCTCTTTGTCCAAGATTTTAGTCATCCATCCTAATATCTCCATCTTTGGCTCGATATCAATTTTTGTCTGATGATGCTCCTGTGAAGCACCTTGGGATGTTTTACTACGTTAAAGGTGCTATATAAATGCAAGATGTTGCTAGGTAAAAGTTCTTGCAGAACAAAGAGGACCTAAGTGAACTAAGAGAGACTGCTACTTCTACATAGACAAAGAGTCAGTTTGCTCTGGAAAAAGATTAATACAGACTCTACTGCTGACTACCGATTGTCTTTTTATATCTTAATTTTCAAGACTTTGTGTCTATAATTTTTACAACTGCTATTGCTCCCCTTCCCTCCCTTCCCCCCCCCCCCCCCCCCCCTTTTTTACTAATCTTGCATTTCTCGGGGGTTTTTTCACAGAAATAGAAAGAAGGGACATCTTTGTTCCATTAGGTGTTACTTAAGTGGTTTGGGTTGGGGATAATGGCTTCCAATACTAGTAAGGAATGCCTGTGGTTGTAAACACATCATCTTGGTGCAATTAACCTAGAGGCTTTATGGCTTTAATTAGTTTGGCATTTAGCTTATAGATTTTATGGCTTAAATTATTTGGGAAATTCCATGGCCAAAAGCCTGGGTGATGGTTAGCTCGGCTTCTTAGTTAAAAGCCTTTTCCTAGCAATCAGTTTTAACAGTTGAACTCTATTTTGTGTGGTCAGCTTTCAAGCTAAAACTATATTTTAGGTTGTTTCCCCTACTAACCTCAAATACATTCTTCAGCAATTTACGGGCCACTGTCCCGACATCTCTTTGCTAAATTTCACAACTTTAGTATACCCCGACATCATGTGAATACTTAAATGAAGAAGAAAGACAATTGACTTTTTGAGTTTTCTTCATTGTTTGATATGTGTCCCCCATACAGCGTGTACCCAACTAAATACATCGAGTCATGCAAGAATGTAGGCTTTCCCATTAGGGAAATTGGTAATCTGCTTCCAGTCAAATGCAATGGCACAGATCATAGGGCATTATAGGACAGTGTTTCTCAAACTGGGGTCCACGGACCTCTCGGGATCCGTAGAGACTTTCCAGGGGGTCCGCGGCCGGAGGTAATTTCAAGCCTGCTCCTCTATTACAAAACCAACACTGATTCAGTTCTTGCGAATTATTCTCAATGGCTGGGCTGGCCTCCTCAGAGGCCACAGCTCTCTCACTTTGCAATGAGCGCTCCCTGCCGGTCGAGCCAATTCCTCTCCCAAGCGCCACAACATTGTGCCATCCTACCAACGTGATCAAAGCGCCTACGGAGGCCCCTCAAACGCGTGCCTGGACATGTTCATGCAAACACATACAATCCCACAGTGCAGCTGTTACTGAACATGCCAGTGGGACAGTATTGCGGTGAGTCATGCTTCCAGCAGCATCCCAGCATGTGCATGGGTTCTCGTGCCCTCACTCACCTTGGTCAGCCTGCTGACTGTTTTAAAAATTGTCTAGCACTAAGTGGCTAATAGTGGTCATCTGTTGCTGCGGAATGCCTAGAATTGATGTGAGAAGCAGGCACAACCATCTCACCGATATCTGTAAGTAAATACCTGTTTTCTCAAAAGCATTATTAAAACACTCTTTGCATGCAGCACTTTCATATGAGTATTATTTATAGTATAATTTAGATGGGGGGTCCATGATTACTAATCGATTTGATGATTGGTCCTTCAACCAAAAAAGTTTGAGAACCACTGATCTAGGAGACCAAATGTAGCAGTGCTCATCTACCATGTCATTTTTACATGCTTGCTAGGAAAATGATTTTCCAAGAACAAATCAAGTTAGGCTTTACTGCTACAGTGTGTGATAGGTGCATATCAAAGAATGAAGACCTTGAATGATAGGTACTCTATCTCTATATGAAAGTATCCAATAAGCTATTGCTACCCTGTATAGTGGTCCATTCTAGAAAGCAGTTGATTGTCCCTTGGGCACTTGCCTGCATCATTTGTGGCAACAGTGTATAGCTGTTTACTTGTACAATTAAAAACATTTATTTTGAAACTGCATATTGCTAGTGAGAAAAGTCTCTTCAATGCATTTGAACCTAGTCAGTCAGTCAGTTGTGGGCCTTTGAGTCAATGAGTGGGATGGCTTATTGAATGAAAATTTAAAAGTCCACTGCCACATTCTGTACAACATGAGGATAAAATCCTTCAGATTTTCTTTGTGCAAGACCTTTTAAAATGAGTACACTGCATTTATGTAATGGTGACTAGAATTTATTGGTATCAAAATAATCGCATACAGTTTAAGCATGTGTTTCCTGTACATGATTTTGATGTCTATTGCACAAAAAATTGGATATAATCCAATTAAACTCACCCTTTTAGTGGATTTTAAATGTTGTTAGATTATCTGAGATCCTAGCTCATGGTATGTTCACAGAATTGTCTTCTGTAGTTATACGTTTGTAGTTTACTTTTGTGTGTCCTAGTTTTTGTCTTTTTGTGAAAGCACTTTTTCATTACTACTATTACTCTTTGCTTTTATTCCCTCTTTTCATTTTAAATTTTATTTTAAAGCCATCGGAAGCCGATCCATTGGTGATTGTGTTTGTCCATCGGCCTCTATGCGCAATGCTAAAAGTGCACCTGTTCTGCTCCATACTACTTCCTATCCTTACCTGCTTGACCTAGTCCTCACCCCCTTTTTTGATGATCTTCCAGGTAGTTCCAGCTCTGCTTACTTCCTGTGCCTGTTTACCATTTGTATTGTTGCTTGCTTGGCTATTCTAACCGCATAACAATTAATGGGACTTGTAAAATGGAGCAGAATGAAAAAGCTTAGTTTGTTGCTAAGTTAATTAGTGCTAGAAATTGGGAAACAAATTACAGGATAAATATTGAGTCTGTTTTCTGCTACAAATTTGACTTGCATAAATTAGCCAGCCTCTCTCTTATTGCATTAATGTTTTTAGCCATCTATTTACTTGAATGTTTGGTGCAAACATTATAAAATTTTAAAACACCTGCAAAAGCTAGAAATCTGAAACAAAAACAGAAAAGGTTGTAAATAAATAGATCAGTCAGCATCTATGGAGAAAATAATATTTCAGGCAGGGCCCTTCAGAACTGAAAAGTAAACAAGTGTGTTAATAGAATTGGAAAAAATGGAGGCATGGATGTGTGTGTGTTTATATATCCTTTTTTTCTAATTCTATTAAAATATAAACATTAACTTTAGTAAACACTACAGAGATGATATGTAATTTTAACAAAGCTAAGTTGGGTTATGAAATCGCAGGTTATGGAGATTGCAAAAGAAATGTAAAATAAACATTATTTATATTCATTGTGTGAAATAGTTTGATTTTTGTGCTCCTGTGTTTTTTTGTCACAAGCCTTTAGAAGATTCCTGTAAATAATAAAGATTCCCTTTTTCAAGCAAATGAAGCAAGTCTTGCATGTTAATACAATGCTCTTCCATTTAGCCAAACCATCTGAAGATGGCAAGTTGCTTCTAATAACTGGAAATCCAGAATCATTAGTTTGGGAAATGTAGTTCAAAAGATTGACAATTGGATATATGGGATAGCATTATACATTATTTTACAAATAGTACAATAAATGATTGACAGTGGTCAGAATTGATATACTGATCTTTGTGGCATTCATCTTTCCATTCATTAAGCTTGATGTATTTTGTCCTGAGCTGGCTTGTACAGATACAAGGGATGGCTGGTAATGGGAATGTTTGTTTTGTTGGAAATTCCAGTCTCCAAATTATAACCATTAATTGTGGTTTATTTTCAAGATCTTGATGATGCCCAAATTTTGGCCCGGCCTACTCGAATAAGGCATTATTCTCAGAGTGAAGAAAACACCTCTGAAGTATTTAGTACTGTACGTGAAGAGCAGCCAATGCCACGAAGCAGCAGCACGTCTGATATAATGGAACCATTCATAGCTGAAAGAGTTAAAGGTGCAGTTCCTGTCATTGACAGCTCATCAGTTCCTTCAAGTTTGCAAAGTTCTGCTGAGGTGTTCTCATTATCTAGGTCCATTGAAAGTCATTTTACAGATACACACAGTACAGAATGCTCTCTGGAAGTTGGTGATAGTATTTATGATCACCTTTGTCATCTTGTTGGAGATGTAGAAACAGTAGCATCCTATTATGAGTGCAGTCAGCACACAATAGATGACAGTGAGGCAGACTTGCTGTCCTCCATACAGAAGTATTTTAATGAGACTATTCAAGAAGCTGAGCACATTAAAGAGAAATTGGGAAAGGACAAAAATAGCATTCCCTTAAATGAAAATATTGAGTTGATGGTAGATGAGACGGACCTGGACTGTGTGGGGCTGGTAAGAATGTACCATGCTAGTAGCCAGGATATGATGTTGGGAGGGACAACTGAAGCACAGGTAAAAATACAGGACTTGGAAAATGCTGGAGAAACTGTTCCATGTCCAGAAGAAGATTATTTGAGCATTACTACATTTCCTGCTGGAGAAAAGCAGTTACCAGAGACTAATATTGAACAGCATAATTGCAAACAACTTGAAAGCTTTGAACAGGGAATTTCATCAGAGATGGAGTCAGAAAATCCAGATTTCAAACAGAGGAGAAAAGTCTATACTCGCCAGATGGCAACTGAGGTAGACCATGCAAGAGCGGTAGTATCAACGGATCATCATCGATCCATGCAGACTTGCAACAAAGTAATAGTTCAAAGTAAAAGGAAACTGCTAGCTGATGCCGCTTGTCAAACTTCTACGGTCACAGAACTTAATAAGATAACTGACGCACATAGCATGTATTCAAATAAGATTTCACACACTACCGCAATTACTGACCCACTTCAAGCTTTAAGTGCACAAAAATTTTCAGCTAACCGAGAAATCACTGATGCAGCAACACCAGAGACGCAGTACGTAAGCATAGCAAATAAGAAAAAGGATAGCAGTATGCATGTTAGTTTTAGGCCATCTACTGAGTCTGTACAGTTCCACACCCCATTGGACAGTAAGGAAGCTCACTGGAAGTTGAGACTTCGAAGACTTAGTGGTTTCAGCAGTGGCTCATCTGCACCAACTGATTCAGTGAAACCTGGTGTCTATAGGCCTCTGGACACTAGAGTTTCTCATAATGAATATAAGAACCGGAAGTCAACATTGATTACTGCTGCAAGTGCCCCAGTGCTGAAGGGAAGTACAGGTGGTAGTCAGGTGGCTGGTCCTGGAACACTTAGGTCCTGTAGCTTACAGGAATCAGTGCAGCAACAGAATTCCCTAGGTGGTGTTTACAGAACTGTTGTACACGCTTTTTCAAAGTCGAAGGCAAATGTTTCCCCACAGAGACAGAGAAAAGTACCAGCAGAGGCTCCACTGAGGGATCTGTACAGTCATGTTTTGGGATATTTTGGAAGGAAAGTTGCAGGTGAGCACTAACAGTGTGCAGCGCACAAAGGAGCAC
This sequence comes from Somniosus microcephalus, assembly GCF_052327205.1. Classification (NCBI taxonomy): domain Eukaryota; kingdom Metazoa; phylum Chordata; class Chondrichthyes; order Squaliformes; family Somniosidae; genus Somniosus; species Somniosus microcephalus. The sequence goes on along the minus strand of NC_140998.1, from coordinate 99,325,257 downwards.
CTGTTTGGCTTGATGCAACTGAAAAGCTTTAAGCAATCAAATAGCTTGGGGATGATCACTGCTTTCCTTTATTGGTTTTGCATGCGCTTTTGATTCGCTGATATGTCCTGGCAAACATTTGTTTTTTCCCCCACAAAATTCATACTAATGTCTCCCTTTTTTGTGTGCAGGTTTTCAGTTGTTAATCTTTGACAGTAAATTTATTAGTGGTTGGTTATGGTAGCATGATGAATTGAATCTGTGTTAATGCACTTTATATTGTTTTAACTGTTTTCAGCACTAGGGGGCAGACTTTGCAAGTATAGTACACAAAGTCTCTAGAGTCTTCGATTGAGAAATTACTTGTGTTTGTGAAGGTGTATTTCATATGACTTTCAAGGAAATAAACATGTAAGATAAAACTATTTTAGAGAAGTTTTGAAGCATGGCTATCAAATAATTTGAGTTGAGTTCACATTCATTGTGTCTTGGGAAGGAAAATATGTTGACGGTAGTTTAGATTATAAAAAATTCTCTTCAATCAAAGATTAAAAATTGTTAACCTCTACTAATCTTTTTAATGTAAAATATGCTAATGCTAACTTGTGATTACCTCTAATTGCACACAGTAAGGATAGGACAATTCATATCTTGGGGAACTGCATGATTTGGCAAGTAACTCTTGCAATGCTAAATTCCTTTTATTGCTTTAATTAGTAAATAATATTGTGTTTTTGTATTAATTATGAAGTTGTGTTATTGTTTTTAAATGCCTTATTTGCTTTCAGTCAATAAGGAGGACCCTAGTCAAAAACCTCGACCTTTCAGCACTGATATTGGAAATAGTAATCCCAACATCAGTGATCTTATGGATGAGTTTATCGCAGAAAGATTACGAACTGGTACTTCAGTGGTAAGTTGGTTTACCACCTTGTATTACAATTGTATTTATAATGGCAACTCATAGCAATTGTGTGTCTGTTCTGTACTCGTCCCACGTTGCTGTTTCCTGCAGCCATGCACCAGGAAGGTGCAACACTTTAGGAAACATTAGTGGGATGAATAGTTTGACGTTGCATTTTGTAAATTTATTTTTAAGAGTTGAAAGGCTTCCTGTCCAAAGATAAGGGCCCATAATTTGCAGTCAGCAGCGAAGCAAAGGCCCCAAAGTAGGCTTCCCACAAAGATCTCATGATCTCCGTGGCGAGAAATTTGGCTTTTCCAACGCGTAATTGAAATCACGCAAGTTAATAGGGAATCCCTAACATGAGCTGCTGGGATGTCAATAAACTGCCTTAGCAGCCAATCAAAACACAGATTTCTCAGTCAGCAAACCAGGAATTGGGTAAACTCCTTTTGATTCTAACTTTTTAAAAAATGTTAGAGAAAAACAAAGATTGGGCCTCTTTTATGTGGGGAAACGGCAAACCTGAAATAAAGATGAGCAAACTTTTTTTTAAGTTTCTTAAAAAAAAAAAAAAAAAAATATTTTTTATTAAAATTGATAAATTTGACACTCCACAAAATTAAAATTAGTTTTTCAGGGCCATAATCTTTGTTTAGCAGTCAGTATGCAGTTAAAACCCCAATTATACCTAATCCAAAAGGATCTAACTTTTAATGGAATATTTAACAGCAGTATTACCACGGAAGAGCCAACGTTTTCGTCCGTTTCTATGATTTGACATATTCCAGCGCAGCCAGTGTCGGAGCAATAAATGACTGACTGCAACGTCGGGATTTCCGCGTTCGAATGCGCATGTGCTACATCCTGACGTTGCAGTCAGTTTCAAAGGGGTAATAACAGCGAACACTGTTCGTTCGCTGTTATTACCCACAGCAAATTCCGGGCCAAGGTGTCTCCACACAAGGAGGGAGTAGCAGAAAATAGAGGATGCTGTTGAGCAGAGGATTGCAGGCAGGATCCCTGCCCATCTTAAACAGAAAATGATGCAAAGTTTGAGAAGAGAAAATGGAAATTAAGGTGACCCAAATTGCCTCATTTTGGATGAATTCAAGTTTTGAGTGGTTTGCTCCTATCAAAAAAACTAACAGTGGAGCATAAAAATCTGTGCACTGTCATTGTCCTATATTCTTGTGCATGTTTTATGCTTTGATAGGCCAACAGATTATTGCTATTACTGAACACAACAAAGTAACAAAGGCAAATTTGAAAATTATTTCTTTCTCTCCGCATATAAACACAAAATTCGTATCATCCCACATGGGAATATCATAAGAACCTTTCCCTCTTTTTCTGTAAGAATTCTGTGCAATCAGGTAACCTTACCCACTGCATTGTATACTTTTTTTTGTCGTGGACCATGACTTTTTGGTAATCTGGACAGCAGTAGAGCTGTCTCTCGTATCAAAAAAAAAGTTCATAAATACTTTGCAGTTTTATTTTAAATTTCTCTTTTAAAACAAAAGTGGGGCAGATCATTTTTTAAAATGAAATATTGAAATTCTTATTCCAACATTTTCACCAAAATACTTTACAACCAATGTTCCCTTTTAAGGCAGCACTCTACAGCTCCTGCACAGCCAGCTCACCGGCTTTTAAATGGGGAAAAACCGTGCCCGTGAGGTATTTTGAATGAGCCGCGCACCCAAAAAAAATTAAACTGAGCATTGTTTATAACTTAAGTTTCTATTTTTCCATCTTATCCTTTCTCTGCTGGAGATACTCAGTTGTTCTGGGGTAAGATCCATGGGCATCAGGAATTCTCCAGTACTTTGCCAAACTCGCTATCTTCATGTATGAGCACCAGTAGCATCGCATCCAAATTGAAAAAGTCACTGCAGTTCCATATTTAAACTCTGTGCAAAACTAACTTCTTTTGTTAGAAACTGATTTAGTTCCATGCATTGCTTTTACAAATATGTTTAAGAGCACTTCTGCAGCAATGCTGTCTTGAGGACTGATGGTTCAAGTTGAATCAGAAAGCCATGTAGTGGATTGATGAAAATTGTTGTATCTAAAGCAGATTAATGTATCAACAACAACAACTTTCATTTGTATAGCGCCTTAATGTAGTAAAAGGCCCCACAGTGCTTCACAGGAACAATTGTCAAACAAATAAATTATTTCATTAGATTCACTTCCGCCCTTAACTGGAACATAATTAACCTATTCAAGCTACATAAATTTGCTATGATTAAGGAAAAAGTAATTTTATTTTTCATACTAGAATGTTTTGAGGAGGGGAAGCAGTCCTGGTAGTTTGGAAGTGCCAAAAGACCTTCCTGATTTGTTGAACAGACAAAATCAGACACGACCGGTAGATGACCCAGGCGTCCCATCAGAATGGACTTCCCCGGCCAGTGCTGGAAGCAGTGATCTCATTAGTTCTGACAGCCATTCGGATTCTTTCAATGCTTTTCAATATGATGGACAAAAATTTGAGAGTAAGTATGTTCTCATTCTGGAATTTTCTGTAAGTTTTGAGGTGTGTTCATTTATTAATATTCTGAAGGCTGCATGACCCACTGTATCTCTGAAATAAATAGTGCTTTTCAAAATAAATAACTGCAGCTTTGGATTGATTTGATTTGAGATGTTGTGAATGTCCTTTCACCTGGGAGTGAAGACCAAATTTAGCCCGGATTGAGAATCTTCTCTCTCACTCTGCTCTTTACCGTACCACCAAGTTTTTGTGGCAAGTCACATAGTACAGAAAATTTATAATGCAAAACAAGTGGAATGGTTATACATTTGGGACATTTGCTGAACTCTGAGCTGCCAGCTCATTCAAAGGGGCCATTATGATGTGCAAACATTCATAATAGTTCACATGGGGGTGCTGTTCTGAAATTGGGTTAAATCACTTATTAAGACAGAAAAGAAAGGACTTCACTGTGCATCTTGTCCTGTTACAGCTGACCTGCCAATGCTTGGTGTTCACTCTCCATGCCAGAAGTGAGAGGAAAAAATATATTGCTCATCTAAGCATCCTCTGCATACTATAGGGGTTAAGCCAAGCTTAATTGAATCTGGTGAAACCACGTGCTTAGTACGCATATAAAAATGTCCTGATGTAAATTGGTAGTACCACATGTAAATCCCTACTCGGTGCAGACTTGATGGGCTGAATTGCCTCCTTCTGTGCTGTACTATTCTATGATTCTATGATTTCCGTCTCCTATAAATCTCCAGGGCCGGTACTATTGCACCAGTCATCTGTTTGTTTTTCCCCAGCTAAAAAGGTTGCATTTTGTGTTGATCGGGTTGTACCTCTTTTGAATTAGGACAAAGCCTTTAATCTCTCCACAGTAGTAGGTCAAATTGGAAAACTACTGCTGTTATTCACAGTTAGAAAATGTATTGTGTTTTCAAAGCAGCCAGTCCTTCATTTCATCTTTTTTCAGAATTAAATTAGCCATTCTGTACTGCTGAATCTCTAGAATAAATGCCATATTGCTGTGGGCAATGGAAAATGCACACCAATAAATCAAAAGGAAAATAAAATGGAATCAATGCAAATAAAGCGGGCAAAGCTGCAACAACTATTGACCAACCACGGCCACATAGATCAAAAAAGCAGGTTTAAAAACAAATATGTGCACAAACCTGGAGGTTGAGGCATGAAATTGGAATTTAACAATTAGCAATACAGTGTGTAACTTCAGCTGGGCTGCACTGACCCAGGGAATGTATGGCTTTCATCAAGGTGAATTTGATGTACCTCTACAGTTGGGACAGTACATTGCCACCAACTTCTGCCAAAGACTTTAAATACTTTGCAAAATGCAATAGTCACTGGCACAAAATGCTTGTCACCAAGGTAGCATCCGCAGTATTTTGCTATAGCATCATTGCCTGTCATTTGCCTTTGAGTCTCTGAACACACCTGCAACTGTGTGTCCCATATTATGGTAGACAAAATTGAGAAACAAGAAAAGCGGATGAAAGACTGCCACTTTGAATCTGGAGTTACTGAGTTTAATATGTGTGGCCGCTCCCAGTCGTTGGTTGCCAAGTACTCGGTAGCAGCACTTAATTCACATTGATCATTCCCAGGTATTAACGTGAAACCTGAGCCAGCCTGCACTGAGTGCTTGGTTATCCTATTTGAAACTGAGAACTCACCAGTGCCAAGTATCATTATAAGCCCAAGGCAAAATACATAAAGACAAGGAGAAAACAATCAATGTAGAGCCTCACTTGCAAGGGCTGTACCCAACAAGAAGATTGTGGCCACACCATGAATGGCATTGAACGCAACTAGTGTTAACCGGGTTATAGTGAAGGCAAATTTAGTTTTAAGACGGACTGCTAGAATCCTATAGTGTACTAAATAAGTAGCACTTTACTTAGTCTATGCAAAGCTTTCGTGTGCCCACACTGGGAGTATTGTGTCCAATTTTGGTAATCGTAGATGGCTTCTGAGAAGGTGCAAATGAGAGGTACCAGACTGATAGATAGCTTTGGAGCACTTAGTTATCAGGATAGACTCCAAAAGTTAACCGTTTTCAAATGCTATGGGGGGATAAGATTAAGTTTTTAAAAATGATGTAGGGATTGGGTTCAGTCTGGTTGGATAGCTTATTTGAGATGGAAAAGGAATGTATTCGAGGGCCTGCAAAATTCCTAGGCAAAGAGTTAGGTTAGAAGTTTTACTTTCACAGGGAATCATTGCCCTCTGGGACATACTACCTAAACTTTGCAGATAGATACAGGTTTACCAAGTGAAGAGAACATTTCCAGTTATAGAAAATAAGTTAATTAGCTGGGATGATGAGTAATGAGCTATCGTCGTTTCCTGGAGCCTTCCTTGATTACCTGGGGGAGTCGGAAAGAATTTCTCAGGTTTTTTTCCTAAATTGTTTAGTGATTTCCCCTTTTTTGTGTCTCATGAGATTGCATGGTAAAGGGGTGGGTCAGTGATGTATGTGATTGCATCATTCCTGGATGGCCTGATGGGTCTTTTCCCATCCCTTTTGTATTTAAGTATATTCAATAAATCAATTTATGTGCCAGTCAATTGAATAATTGCCATGCTCCCTCTTGAAGGGGGGGGGGGGGTTGTCTGCTGGACGACCCCAGCCAGTGTACCCAGAAGGGTCCATAATATATTAAAAGTTGAATGGTGCCGTTTAGTGGTCCGAAAGGATTGATCTTAAACAACCATGTGCTCAGCAATGTTCCCCCTAATTGTTTTTTGGGTGCACAGCCCCTTTAAGGCCGCACAGCTTAGAGGGAACGTTGGGGCTCAGCCCGAAAGATTTTTTAATAAAGCTTGAGAGATTCTGCAAATGGCCTCCCAAAGAGGAGTTGTTTAGATCGGCTACAAATCTTTACAGAATGTCAGAACTAGGATGGAAATGGAAGATTTAAACTTCCAGACCATAATGAAATTAGAAGAAATTGTTGAAGTGTGGAGAAAATGGAAACTACGCTTCAAATATGCACAACAACTGCAGACTTGGGAGATAAAACAAAAAATGCAGGCCAGTACTTTACTATGCGATAGATGAGGAAACACAGAGTGTATATGGTGAGGGCAATTATAAATGGAAACTGAAGGTATTAATGGGTACGTTTAGAGAATATTTCACCTATCACGGAAATATAACTTGCAAAAGGCATATGTTTAATACCAGCTGTCAAGCTGAGGGGGGGGGAAATTAATCATGTAATAGCTTTATAGAAATAGTCCATACCTTTTGAGTAAGAACTCCTCAAACCGCTTCATTAAAGGCTTAATTGTAATCTGTATAATAAATTATTAAAATAGAGGCAGTTTACTAGGAGAGTAAAATGCAATTGATATTTGCATGGCTGCAGATGCCAACAAATGCAGCTACAAAAACTATGTCGTACTGGTAGTGTTATAAGTAATGAGTGAAGGAGATATGTCACTTCATACACAAACTAGTTCCAGCTGATTTACAGATTGTAAATAATTTGGTAAAGTGCACACGACAACTAGTGTTCAACAAATTATGATTTTATTAAAATATTTTAAAAATAAACCCAAAGTATGCAAAACCATTCTCATCTGGTTACATGAAGCTGATAAGAAAATGTGGTGTATGAACATAAAGACACATACCACAGTCTAGAGTTTCAAATTATGGTACAGCTAGTATAGTAGTTCTTGAACTTAAAACATGCCAGTTTGGGTGTTTGAACAAAAGAATTGATACAATCACTAACAATAAATGGCTAAGTGTGACACACATTTTGCTGACATATTTAAAGTTCTGAGATGTATAGCAGGAAAACAGAATATATGACTACACCAGATGTTCAACCAGTCATATATCTGCCAAGGAATGTTCTAGTTGCACTTTGTGGTAAAGTTTGGGATGATCTAGATAGAAAAAAGAAACTTTGGGTAATAAAGGAAGTCAAAGAACCAAGCCCAAATAGAAAGAAAACTTGCAGCTTATACTGTTTGAGTGCAAAACATTCTGCCAGTAGGTGTATGCAAGAAATTTGGTGGTGGAGACTGATCATAAACCTCAACACTATTATGAAAAAGCTGCTCCATGAAACTCCACAAAGACTACAGAGCACGCTATGTAAGTTGGAAAAGTAGTTTGACATAGAATACAAGAAAGGTACAGAGCTGTATTTACCCAATGTATTGTGACAACAGATTTTAAAGATGATCAAATAACTGTGTGCATGACATCCTGTCTCCTGTCTGAAGCAAGACTAGGTGAGATTAAACTTTAATGAAAAGTATATTAAAGGCACCAAGGAATTGAAACGTCAAAAGGTTACTAGAGATGGATGTTCTCGCTTGGTATGTCGGTATAAATTGCAGATAAGGTTAGCTGATGGCCATCATTACATTAGTTTTATGCCGTAAATTCTATGTAATCAGTCAGCCCAATAGGTCTATGCCGGTGTTTATGCTCCACATGAGTGTCCTCCCATTTTACTTCATCTCACTCATCCCATATCCTTCTATTCCTTTCTCCCTCATGTACTTGTCTAGCTTCCCCTTAAATGCATCTGTGCTATTTGCCTCAACCACTCCATGTGGTGCAAGTTCCACAGTCTCACCACTCTTGAGTAAAGAAGTTGTTCCTGAATTCCTTATTGGATTTATTGGTAACTATCTTGCATTTATGGCCCCTAGTTTTAGACTCCCCCACAAGTAAAAACATGGAACGCATACGAAAAGTGCACAAAGAGCCAGTGAAAACACAATGTTTCATGATAATCTTGGCAGAAAGTTGGTACTGATTTATTTGAACTTAATACAAATTAATACTACTTAATGACATTTTTTGAACTTCAGTTAGCCAGACCAAGAGTTTAAATATGAAAGTGCATTGCAACCAGCGATTTATTAGATATGGTATCTCAGATGAAATAGTTTCTGATAATTGGCCCAGTTAACAAGTATGGAGTTGAGGAAATTCAGTGATGCCTACAGATTTAAACACAATCTCATCACCATGCTACTCGTAAACCAACGAGAAAGCTGAGCAGGCTATTCAAATTGCAAAGAAAGCAACCAGTTAAGACTCGCATCTAGCCCTGCTTGATTATCGAGATGGTATGATGTTGCCAGCACAATTATTGATGGGATGGACTGTAGAACACAAACAATACTTCCACCTCCAACATCTACTTTGACCAAATATTATCCAGGAGTTTCACATCAGCTCAACCACAATAAATGTAAGCAAACAATGTACAGCAATATGAATAAGGAGCCTGGCCTTTTAAAATCACTGCTACCAGGAGATACAGTGAGAGCGCATTCAAAATAAATGGAAACAGGCAATTATTCTGCATAAGAGTGATTAACAAGGATTATAGAAGAGCAGATGATAAAACAGAATTGATCACTTCAAAACATCTGAAAGGTTGGAGCTGGTGTGAAAAGAGCTGACAAAAAACTAAAACAAACAAAACCTGAGATTGGAAGGAGTGAACTGGAATGGAGGTACTCAACCAGAATACAAAAATTTATATGATGAAATATAATCATCTTGTATAATTTTATGTTCATTTGAATTGCGTTTTTTTTTAAAGTTGCCTTAAATAAAGTAAAATGTAAAGATAAGTTATGTAGGACCATCTAGTCAGAGATTGGATTGACATTAAAAACATCATATGCCCAGCCCTGAAGCAGACATTTTGAATAAAGCTTGAGACATGCTGCAATCTGTCTCCTGAGAGGAGCTGTTCAAATCGCCAACAAACCTTTAATAGGATTCACCTGATAATTTCTCTTTTTGCACAAGCATCTCAGAATTGAAACCCTTTGTTGGAGAGGAGGAAGACGACCATGATGAGCACCTCAAGCAGCTCAAAATGGAAATCTTTTGTTGGGGAGGAGGAAGACCACCACAATAAGCACCTCAAGGATGGCATATTTGACAAGTTTCAGCTTTACAGAAGCCACCAATTTAGATGGCTCAAAATCTGAATATACTCTGATCCGTAGAACCCTTTATGCAGTGCATGCATCGATCACCGCCAGTAACTTTCATACAGTTTGTTTTGCCTGCTTTCCTGTGGGCTGCGGTCATATCTGTGCTGTCATCTGAGAGTTATTTGGATCAGGCCTCAAAACAGATCAAGGAGTGAATAGAACCATTTTATAGTGACTCAGTTGAAGATTGGCAGGGTGGCTTTACAGGTTTTTTTTCCCGGCCTAGGAAGCTCACTATGCACAATACGAATCTTGAATGTCCAGCTGAAGTATGGTTGCATTTAATTTTACAAATATAGCTGCAAGGTCAGATGTGGCAAGGCCCACTGGACAAATACTATTTCTCATCAAAGCAGACTGCTGTGCTACAGCAGCAGTTTACATCTTGGACTTGCTGAGGTCTCTGACATTTGCTTTGCAGCATGGTATGGATTCATCTAGTGTCACATCATTAGAGTAACAGCAGCAATGACTGCAAATGCTTTTGCCAGGAACAGCATATTTGATGCCGAGATGGAAACATTACTGCAAGTTTCATGGGAAATTGCAAAAAAGAACGGCCCAGTTAAGTGTTTGTCATTCAGCTGAAGGGCCATTGACCAAGCCCAGTATAGTAACAGCCCTTTTGTGGGGCTTCTGAGTTCTGTACCATAAAATGGCCCATTGCTTGGGCCTGTGATCAACACCAAGCAGACCTATGCTAAAAGGCATTCACCATAGTTCCTTTTGTGATTTCAGCCAACTTCCAGTCTCCCAGCAATGACTTGAGGGATATTCCGTAACTACATTGTTGGCGTTAGTTTCAGCATGTACAATTCGTAAACTGCAACCACTTATTCTAGTTCAGCCTTATGGTTGATTTTGGAATTCTGATTAGGTGGTTTTTAGAACTCTCAAAAGTTTCTATCAAACATTTCCCAGGTTCAGTTAGGTCCATTGCTTTTATCTACACCAATCTGAAGTAAGACATCATTTTCATTATTTAAAAACTCATACAGCA